>NC_057810.1:600912620-600924131 GCF_018294505.1 Triticum aestivum
ACGCAGGCGCCACTCTAAGTCCAGTCATAGTAAAAATAGCAATAATAGCGCAAGGAAAAATGACACTCCGGTTGACTCCAATGGCAACAATATGAACCTAGCAATGGAGCAAGAAGAGCCAGGCCACATTGAACAGATGCCCGATCACAGCGATCCCGAGGGCCGAACTCATCAAACTGCCTTTGGAGAGGAGGATAGCCCGGTTGACGATGCATTCATCATTTCGGAAAAACGTTTGGAACAAGATAACCTCCGCAGAAGGCTTATGGCCAAGGCGAGGAGCCTAAAGAAGCAGAAGCAAAGTCTTAAAGCTGCGCAGGATACGCTCAACCGCAGATGGAATAAGGTGCTAGACACCGAAGGAAAATGTGGTGATGATCGCCACACAAAGAGCTACCCAAAACGCAAGCTGCTGCCCGGATTCGACGATGAGGCTACAGAGCCCATTCCGCCAAAGAACAACCACTGCATGGCCGCGATAGAGCAGCCACTAATGTTGCACACGATTTACGTGAGCTCCTGGACAAAAAGGCCCGCGCGGCTAGGTCCATCTACGGATCCAGAGGACATGCCCCGATGCGGGATTATGGTCACCAAAACAATCACACTGATCGAATACCAGTTCGGAATCAACACCGGACACAACAACAACCGACAGCATGCCGCGACATGTCCAGATACAGAGGGACTGTGCACCCTCTGTGCTTCACTGATGAGGTGCTAGATCACGAATTTCCACAGGGATTTAAACCCCTGAACATAGAGGCATATGGCGGAACGACAAACCCTGGTGTCTGGATTCAAGATTTTATCCTTCACATCCACATGGCTCATGGGGATGACCTCCACGCCATCAAATACCTTCCCCTCAAGTTGAAAGGGCCAGCTCGGCACTGGTTGAAAAGCCTCCCCGAAAATTCAATCGGAAGCTGGGAGGAACTTGAGGACGCTTTCAGGGCCAATTTTCAAGGGACCTATGTCCGACCTCCTGACGCAGACGATTTAAGTCACATAATACAACAACCCGGAGAGTCAGCTCGCAAGCTCTGGAACAGATTTCACACTAAGAAGAATCAAATTGTCGACTGTCCGGATGCCGAAGCCCTAGCGGCCTTTAAGCACAGTATCCGGGATGAGTGGCTGGCCAGACACCTCGGCCAAGAAAAGCCAAGGACGATGGCACCCTTAACAAGAGTTATGACCCGCTTTTGTGCGGGCGAAGACAGCTGGCTGGCCCGTAGAGGCACCACTGACCCAGGCACATCCGAAATTCGAGATGGCAACGGGAAGCCACAGTGCAATAAGAACAAGCGTCAAAACAATGAAGAAAGTCCGGACAACACGACGGTCAACGTCGGATTCAGGGGCTCTCGACCCGGTCAAAGAAAGAAGCCATTTAAAGGCAGCAAAGAGGGACCGTCCGACCTGAATAAAGTCATGGACAGATTGTGCCAAATCCATGGCACCCCCGAAAAACCTGCAAATCACACTCACAGAGAATGTTGGGTCTTCAGGCAGGCTGACAAGTTAAACGCCGAACACAAGGGAAGGGAAACGCCAAGTGAAGACAAGGATGAGCCTTGCCAGCCGAACACTGGGGGACAGAAAAAATTCCCACCGGAAGTCAAAACAGTAAACATGGTCCATGCAACTCGCATAGAGTCCGTTGCCACCAAATTCAACACCTGTCGGCCTGCCCGATCACCTTTGATCACAGGGACCACCCGACCAGTATCCGACATGGAGGATCGGCTGCCTTGGTGCTTGACCCAATAATTGACGGATACCATCTCACTCGAGTCCTAATGGATGGCGGTAGTAGTCTTAATCTGATATATCAGGACACCGTCCGCAAGATGGCAATAGACCCATACAGAATAAGCCAAAGTAACACCACCTTTAAAGGAGTGATACCAGGCATTGAGGCCCGCTGCTGGGGCTCCCTCGTATTAGAGGTGACATTCGGTTCTCCCGACAACTTCAGAAGTGAGGAATTACTCTTCGACATCGCGCCCTTCAGCAGCGGTTATCATGCATTACTCGGAAGAATGGCCTTCGCTTGCTTTAATGCAGTACCAAACTACGCCTGCCTTAAACTTAAGATGCCCGGTCCACGTGGCGTCATAAATGTTAGCAGAAACACAGAGCAACATTTGGCAGCTTTCGTAGCCGGACACTAAGCGACCTCTCCCATTAGAATGCATGATCGGTTGTTAATACCACAGACACAGTTAGATGAGTCCAGTGCACCACCATCAACAACAGCCCGGATAAACATGAGCTGGGTGCCATACATACATCCCCATAAATGGTACCAGGGGCTGCAAGCATGTAATAAAGCCCACAATTCGGCTTGCCTTATTAATAGGCCAATATCCCATATTTCTAAACATCCATTGAGAATAACCAACTTCTCGCATGCTTACTCTTGTACATGAGTTTTTGTTTTTTCAGACACTATTCGTGCGACACCCTTCCAGGATACGACACAACAGAGACAAAGGTGCAGACGTGCAGCAGGGCCCCGCTCAAAGGTTTCTCTTTAGATTAAGCCCCTGTGTAAACCTTCTTTACTGTCTTTTGTTGCTTGACATCCCATGGATATTCAATACACCCACAGTAGATACTGGCGTTATAGGCATTTCGCCATGACAAATCAATGCACGTACCTGGAAATACATGGTTCATATTCAAGGGTGTTGCTCAGCCCAGTATATGTTATAAAGTCCAAATACCTTCGGGAGTGTTCGGCGGCGCGAGTTTGGCCTTATATGCATCAGCTCCGAATCATGTCTTTGGTCAAATGTTGGGTTTGCCCGGCTCCTGGGTTTGCTGCCTTACGTTCCATTTTATCGGCTAAGGCGGCCAAAAGAGAACTACTGCGATTGTGCTCTGGTTATTCCGGATGAACACCTCAGTAGAGAAAGCCGAAAACTGACTGTCATGATACAACTAGAGACTGGTCAACCACTCGAAGACTCATCAGAATCTATAGGATTCCTCCGCATTAATGAAGGACCATTTCCCGGTCACGTACATACGCGCCCCTATCCGGATGCACGCGGAAGTACTAGGGGCTACATATTAGCCCCACCATTAAACTCCTATGGCTAAAGTGAAAGTGTTACACCTATATAGTACGGTTGCCTGGTTCGACATGTGATCACCTCCTTAATGGACCAAGACATTGGATCAAGTGTGATTACGCATATTTTTCGAACACCCCCGCATTATATGCGTGGGGGCTAAAGCCAACGACTGCTAACTTTCAAGTTATATGAATACATAGGCCGCGCAGGAGGCATTATAACACTTTCAAGCAAAAGTATAAACACAACCTCTATATTTAACACATAATTGTTTACAGTTAATCGACTTGTCACTCGAACAAGACATTCTTAGAGCACTGAGCCTCTATTATTCGGGCACCTTCTATGACCTGCTCAAAATGGTGCTCGGCTGGGTCCTGGCTTCCAGCTGGACTCTGGGTTGCAATGCGGGTGGCCTCCATACCTGCCCAATATGTCTTAACATGGGCAAGAGCCATCCATGCACCCTCTATGCACACCGACCTTTTCATGGCATCGATTCGCGATCCGGCACCAAATAATTGTTGCACTAAACCAAAGTAACTGTCCGGCCTTGGTCCCTTTGGCCATAGATGGTCTATTACAGACCTCATTGCAAGACCGGACAACCTATGGAGCTCGGCTATTGCGGCCATCCTCTCACTCAATGGCAATGAGCGCGTTGGAGCGCTAAACTGCGACCAGAACAGCCTTTCTATTTCATTATCTTTATGATCCTTGAATAACTTGGTCGCATCAGCCATAATCTTCGCCAAGTCCGCATACTCATCTGCAGCGCTCCAAAGCCGATCCAAAGGAGCATAATTTGGATCTAAGAACTTCATCCGCAACAAATATGGGCTTCCAGCCGCGATTTCTCTGGCTTGTCGAAGTTCCTCCCGCGCGTCTCTAATTTCAGAGCGCGTCTCCTTAGCCGCATCCAGGGCCTTCTTCAGGTCAGCCGCCTTCTCCTGATTCTCCTTCTCGAGAATCTCATGCCGGCCAGCGGCGTCTCTCAGCTCCACAACCACCTCGGCTATTTTTTCTTCGCTTCGGCGATGAGCAGTCTGTTCGGCTCTCAAGTCTTCGGCTGCCTTCAGGGCAGCCGCATTGCTAGCTGGGCTTGTTCCTTGGCTAATGCAAGTTCCGCCCTCAGGGCCTCAATGGCAGCAGCTCCGCCTGCAGCCCCATCATACCATGTCAATATTACAATCCTCTTAATATTTCCTAAACAAATGAGGAAAAAACGAGCGCATACCCTGTGACTCGTCAAGCCGCTTGTTTACAAGCGTGATGACGGCATCCACCACATCAATTTGTCGCCTCAGTTCAGCGAATCCAGAGGTCCGGTCTACCGCCGGACCCTTAGCAACCTGCGTATGAATGAAGTATGATCATTACCTGAGAGTGTGATCCTCCGTTTGCCGCCTAGGGCTGGCAACCAGAGTCTCAGGGGCTACTACCTATACGGAGCACACCTAGCACGTGCGGTATAGCCAAAAATTGCGTATTTCATCACGTACCTCGAAGCCTTTGAGCAAGCTTCCAAAAGCTTCATTTAACCCACTCATGGTGGATGAAATCTTCTCCAACACCGTACCCATTAGCGTACGGTGCTCCTCCGAGAGAGGAGCTTGCTCTAGGAGGCCCGTCAGTATGTTCGGCCGGGCACCAGACTGTTCTGGACCCTTCTCATTGCCCTCCATGGGAGCCGAACGCGTCGGGATCGGGGCGGCCAAAGTATTAACTTTCGGCCTCAGCGGATCTGGACTCCTCCGTGACGACACCTCCGGGTCGCCTGTCCCATGGGGCGGAGAGGCAGGTGGGGTTTCACTCTCCATCATCTCTGGAGGAAGATCCCCCGAAGACGAACCCTGTTGAGACGAGCTACTAGCCGGACTGCAAAAAGTAGATCTGGGTTATTATTCTCAGAGGAAAAAGCAATAGCTTCTTGTTCATTAACTTACAACTCGGTGGAGGGTTGGCCCGTTTGCGGGCACGACAAGGTGAGGATGCCCTTCGGGGCAGGGCCCCCTAGTGAAGCTCTCTTCCCTTGCTTAGGCACCTCCGTCTCCAAGTCTTCAGAGGTAGCCCTTTTCTTCCCGCGGGGGGAGGAAACCTTGGAAAAACCTCCCCGATTATCCTCCTTCATGGAAACCGTAATTCCCCCGGTTTGGATGTGCAGTGTGTGGAGTTCGGCTTCTCTATTCTTCTCTTCCCCTTTCACTGAGGGCACTTGGCTTAATGCACTTCTAAGCATCCTGGCTATTGCAGGACTAGGCGGGCCTTTGGGAAGTGGGGCCGGACACCTGATCCTCTTCGCCTTGCTGAGCCAATCATGGCCGCGGACAAGTTTTCAGAATAATGTTGTATTAAACATAAGCGAAGTGTTCGGTTACAGGGTTACTTACTTGGGTATCTGGGCGGTTGCAGCTCAGGCCCGCATCCTCGATGGCGTCCGGACACCTTGTGGTCTGAGGAATAACTTATACATCCCTTCGAGCGTCATGCCGAAGAAGTGTTGAATGGTTCACGGACCTTCCGGATTGAACTCCCACATCCGGAGAGGCCGATGTTTGCACAACAGGATCCGCCGAACTAGCATTACCTGAATGATTTTGACAAGATCGATATCCCTCTCAAGAAGCTCCCAAATACGGCTCTGCAATGTTGGTACATCATTAGAAGACCCCCAGTCTAGTCCCACATTGGCCACGACGCCAGTTGAGGCGGAGGGCCCGGACGGAAGGCAGGGGCAGCCACCCACGTTGTGCCTCGGGGAGCTATGACGTAAAACCACCTCCGTTGCCACAAATCAGACACCTCCAGGAAGGAACCTTCTGGCCATGGAGTATCGGCGCTTCTGCTTATTGCGGCGCCTCCGCACTCCACGTGTCACCCCTCAATCACCTTCGGCTTCACATTTAAGGTCTTGAGCCATAGGGCGAAGTGTGGGGTGATGTGGAGGAAGGCTTCACACATGACGATAAACGACGAGATGTGGAGGATGGAATCCGGAGCTAGATCGTGAAAATCTAGCCCGTTAGAACATGAGCCCTCTCACGAAGGGATCAAGAGTTAGGCCCAAACCTCGGAGGAAGTGAGAAACAAATACGACACTCTCGTTGGGTTCGGGAGTGGGGATGACCTGCCCAGGGGCGGGAAGCCTATGCTTAATGTCGGCAGTCAAATATCTGGCCTCCCTGAGCTTCGCGATGTCCTCCTCTATGACAGAGGAGGCCATCCACCGACCTTGAAGGTTGGATCCGGACATGATTGAAGATCCGAAGTGCCTAAGCTTGAGCTTCTGGTGTTGGAACTCGAGAGGTAGAAAGGCGCAAGCGTGGTAGGAAGGGGATAGGCCTTGACCCCTCTATAAAGGGGGATAATATCAAGCGTCCCCAGCGTAAGTATTTGGGACTTGCGTAAAAACACAGAGTCATGCCAACAGGCGTGGTGGGGTTACCCGTACCCGTATTGATGAGGATCCCGCGATAATGGGGACACGATCTCTGCTTTGACAAGACGTGCCAAGGAAACCGCCTCGCATTGTGTGCGGTAGCTGGTTGTAAAAAAGGTTCAAATAATGGCCGGACCATGGCATGATGTCACGCCATGAAGAGTTGTCAGCAGATCAGATTTGTGGATTATTGTTCTCTCTACGGTGGTATGTGAAATTTGTATTGCAGAGCCGGACACGATCCTTGTGTTCGGAAGTTATCTTGAAGTATTCGGAGATGGAACCTGTCGGTGTTCTGGGAACGGGGGTCCCCAGACTTGCCTGCCTCCGGCCTGCGGCGTGGCTCAAAGGGGGCCCCAGCGCAGCCCATCTCCATCATCACAAGCTCAAGACCCTCGCGAGGGGACAAGCCTCGCGGGGCGGACGACAAGGAGCTTCCTCGGGCACGGCCTCATCAGGCTGGCTCGCGAGGAGGCGAAGAGTTCAAGGCGGGGTACCTCACGAGGTGCCCATGACGCAAGCCATGATGACCAAGGGCGCCAGTTGGGCGCCAGCCCGCGCAGTGTCCTCCTTTCCTCTTTGGTGCAAAGGGAGCAAGCGCACGCGAGAGCATCAAGCAAAGGCATCCATTTCGGTGCATAAAGACTAAGACCAGTCCAACGGCAGGATGGAGGTCATCCTGGAGCCCAAGCCAACGTCACCACGAGAGCCTTTGACAGGCGAGGACCAACTTTAGTCAGGATAAGTGTACCCGCTGTTCCCCTTCAAAATGGCCAATTGTTGGTGCCCTTCCCGCTTAATATTTGGGAAGAGGCCCAGGGCCTTTGCCTATAAATAGGACTAGCCACCCCCAGGGTAGAGGCATCGAGTTCAGGCATCTGAAAAGAGATCCCGACCAAGAAACTAGTAGATAGAGCGACTGAACTCCTCCCAGCAGTTCATCGCGCCAGCCAAGAACTGACCCTCGCGAGGCTGTTCTTCCTTGTATTGTTCATCATCAGCCCAAGAGGCAATCCACCACACCACACACTGGAGTAGGGTATTACACCACAAGGGTGGCCTGAACTAGTATAAACCTTGTGTCTCTTGTGTTGATCCTTTGGTAGTTTAGATCCTAGCGATTCGGTGAGGAGCAGGTAGGCGGATGGCGTAATCTCCACGCGCACCCCAGTGTTCGAACCTCAAGGGTCTGCCGGAACCCGAAATCCGACATTTGGCGCGCCAGGTAGGGGTGTGCCGGAATTCGCCTCCCGTCGACTTGTTCTTCTCCGACCATCGCATCCATGTCAGACGCTCGTCGGGCCCGCGCCGAGCGCCGCGCCGCCCTCGCTTCCCGGGTCGCCCAGACGACCCCCGTTGGCGGGCGCCCCCGTTGTTCCCTGTCACCTGCCATCAACGCCGCCACCGACCCGGCAGGGAACGAGCAGCAAGCATCGTCCCAGCACCCATCCATGAGGCGAGAGGACCGCACTGCTACACCCTCGCTCTCTCCTGCTGGTTCTTTGTCTCGCGCGCCCCGCGCGGCCATGGAGGCCCGAGCTGCGCTCATCGCGGCAAACGAGCTCCCGCGCTACCGCCCAATCGACGACATCTACGAGGAGTGGCTCGACCGAGTCGCCGAGCTCGTCCGCGCCACTGGGGGCTCCCCGGCGCCGTCCTTCTCGCTGCACCGCGCCCCGCCCTGCATGGGGAATGAAGCTCCCGGGGCGCCTCAGCCGCCTCCCCCTCGAGAAGGCGCCCTGGCTCCAAGGCGCGCGGCCCCTGAGTGGAACCCGCCCCGTCAGGCGCCAGCGCGGCAGGAGCAGAGCTGCCAAGAAGTCCCGCGCCCCCGAGAAGCTGCTCGAGCGCTCCTTGCTCCGGCTCGTCCCGACCACGCTCCTGCTCCAGCACGTCAAGACCCTGCGCTGCTCCCAGTTGCAGTGCATGGGGACCCACAGGACCAAGCTCTTCGTCACCCAAGGCCTCCTATGGCCACAGCGGGCTGCCGTGCCTTCATCCCTGAGCTGCGCAGCGTCGCGTGGCCCGGCAAGTTCAAGCCGGACCTGCCTCCCCGCTACGACGGCACGGCTGACCCTGCAGAGTTCCTCCAGCTCTACGAGCTGGGCATCGAGGCCGGCAACGGAGACGAGAAGGTCATGGCGAACTGGTTTCCAATGGCGCTCAAGGACGGGGCCCGCACCTGGCTCCTGAATTTGGCACCTGGCACGATCTCCTCCTGGGACGAGATGCGCACCCGCTTCATCGCCAACTTCCAGGGTACTCGCGACCGGCCACCCGCAGTGAGCGACATGCGCCGCATCAAGCAGCAGCCAGGGGAAACCCTGCAGAAGTACATCCAGTGCTTCAACAGCGCGCGCCTCAAGATCCCTAAGGTGACTGAGGAGGCCATCATCTCAGCCTTCACCGACGGCGTGCGCGACGTCAAGATGAAGGAGGAGCTGGCGATGCATGAAGACCTGTGCACCTCCTTGGAGCTGTTCAACTTGGCGACCAAGTGCGCCAGAGCTGAGGAGGGGCGCCTCTCCCTCCTCGAGCTGCCTGCCGCAGACCCAGAAGAGAAGAAGCCCAAGGCCAAGGACGTGAAGCACAAGGGGGCTGCCGTGCTCGCGGCGGAGCCAGACACCAAGCAGGGCAGAGATCAGCCCGAACCCTCCAAGGGCAGTCGGTACTGCGTGTACCACGACCTCCACACCCATAACACCAATGAATGCCAAGAGCTCCGGGCCGTGCATGAAGGAAGGGTCGGCCGACGTCCCGACTGCAACGATCGGGGTTACGGCCGGGGAGGAGGAAGGAACACATGACGCTGGGAAGACCGCGGCCCACGCCAGGGGTGGCGCGACCAACCTCGCGAGGATCGCTGGCAGGACCCACCTCGCGAGGGAGGCTGGAGGGATCAGCCTCGCGAGGATCGCCCGCAAGGGAACGCGGGCCTCCCTCCGCTGCCGCCGCAGCCAAGAAGAAACGAGGACCGTCATCAGGACAAGCGGGCTGGGGGCTTCCAGGAGCCACGTGCAATCAACTGCATCCTGGGCGGAGCTCAAGCCCCAGCCTCTCAGCGCATCTTCAAGCAGTTCGCCCGCGAAGTAAATGTAGTCCTTCCCAAGCTCGAGGCCACACGCCCACTCAGGTGGTCGGCATGCGCCATCACGTCCAGCTCTGCGGATCAGCTCAAGTGCGCAGCTACAGCCGGATTCCTCCCAATGCTTTGTTCCCCAATCATCAGCAACGTGCTAGTCACCAAGACCCTCATCGATGGCGGGGCAGGACTCAACGTCCTGTCTGTGGAAACGTTCAACAATCTCCAAGTGCCCTACAATCAGCTCCAGCCAACCAAGCCTTTCTCCGGAGTCACCGGCGGCTCCACGGTCCCGATCGGGCAGGTTCGCCTCCCTGTCACCTTCGAGGCACGCGACAACTACCGCACCGAGCTCATTGACTTCGACGTCGCCCACATCTGCCTGCCGTACAATGCCATCCTCGGGTACCCAGCGCTGGCCAAGTTCATGGCCGTAACCCACCACGGCTACAACATCCTCAAGATGCCAGGAAGTGGCGGAGTCATCACGGTGCCCTGCGAAGAGAGAGACGCAGTGTGCTCCCTGGAGCCAGCCTTTCAGGCCGCATCACTGGAAGACCCGGACCGCGGAAGCAGGAGGCTTCCCGAGGCCGCCCCCAAGAAGAAGAAGATATCATCCGGCCCGGTCCCTCAGGAGGCAAGCCCCTCAGGGCCCGCGCCTGCTTAGGAGAAGCCTCCTTCTATCGCATAGGGAGGCGCGCCCGGCGCCCCCCTCAGGCAGGGCTCGGGGGCTCTCCCCTGGAGGGCCGCCGACCTCGCCAAGGTCACGAAGGAGGCGCTAGGGCACCACATGGAGGCGTGTTTTGAAGCACGTTTCCCTCAAGAAGGAGCAAGGCAAGGAGGGCCAAACCCTCAGGAGTTCGTCAGCAAGGCCATTCAGGAGCTACAGGAGTCAAGAGTCATGAAAGGCGGCCGTCGCCTACCCGCTGTGGCCCCCCATCCAGGCGAGGATGGTGGGCTGCGCATCTGCATCGACATACCAGGGCTCAACCAAGCCGTGTCTCAGGAGCGCCTCTGGCCTTCACAAGTGGGACACTGCGAGGGTCCGCCCCACATCTACGTTCGCATGCCTTATGGCTTGCCGAACGCGGCTGCCGCATACCAGCGCCTCATCAGGGCCATCCTGGGGGCTCGAGAGGTCAGACGCGCCGCAGCCCTGGTGGAGATGGAGATGGTCCGCGAGGAGCCACCAGCGCCTTCGGGGCCTCCCGAGGCCCCCGGGCCTGGGGGCTCGTGAGGATCGGCTCCCGCAGCCCACCGAGCCTTCTACATCAACACCCCTTCGTCTTTAGCATCATCAGGTGACATCTTTCAAGTTTCATTTCCAGCTGGGAGCGCCCTCAGGGCCGCATTATTCCCAGGCCGCATGGGTCCGTCCCTGCGGCGTGTATCCCTTTTATTTCATGTTCTTAGCTTACTCTGCTGGGGGCGCCCCTCGGGCTGCATTATCCCCAAGCCGCTCGGGTCAGACCCAGTGGCATGTATCCCTTCCGCAGTTATCTTAGGGCCATGCTTTCGACCAATCATGCTTGTTATTTGGTGCGTGTTCACGGTACCTTTTCTTCTTGGACGTCGAAAGCTTGCGCGTTAAAGGGGGGGTGCCTGAGCATCGCGACTCAGGGCTCCTACTGGCTCTCCGGCCCTCACCCTCTGGTCTTGTCCACGGCATTGCGACCTCGCATACCAGCGACGGCCGAGACCAGCCTGAGAGTCGGGACCCGAGGACATAGAGTTTCGACATCTAACCAAGCTTGCGCGTTAAAGGGGGGGGTGCCTGAGCATCACGACTCAGGGCTCCTACCGGCTCTCCGGCCCTCACCCTCTGGTCTTGTCCACGACATTGCGACCTGGCATACCAGTGACGGCTGAGACTAGCCCGAGAGCTGGGACCCGAGGACGTAGAG
>NC_057810.1:600924385-600986475 GCF_018294505.1 Triticum aestivum
CGTAGAGTTTCGACATCTAACCAAGCTTGCGCGTTAAAGGGGGGGGGGTGCCTGAGCATCGCGACTCAGGGCTCCTACCAGCTCTCCGGCCCTCACCCTCTGGTCTTTTCCACGGCATCGCGACCTGGCATACTAGCGACGGCTGAGACCAACCCGAGAGCCGGGACCCGAGGACGTAGAGCACCGTCATCTAGCCAATTTTGTAGGAACACACTCCAAGATAGGGCCCAGTGCCGGGCGCAACCCGCCTTGGGGACGGGCCCCGTGAGCCCAGCGCTGGTTCACGGGTGCCCCAGTGCACCCCGCCAGGCCTTTCGTGCCTCATCGCCTCTCCAAAGCAGCTAACGGCTAACTGTCGATTGTCACGGCGAACTCTCGTGCCTTTTGTGTTGAGCCAGCAGGGTCCCTCCAAGGAGCATCATCAGGCGAGGCCCTCATGGTGTCTTCTTCACTCTCGCCCACGCGAACCACTTGCACGTTGAAGGGGGGGGGTGCCTGAGCATCGCGACTCAGGGCTCCTACTGGCCCTCCAACCCTCACCCTCTGGTCATGTCCATGGCATCACGACCTGGCATGCCAGCGACGGCTGAGACCAGCTTGAGGGCCGGGACCCAAGGATGTAGAGCAGAAAGGGGAGCAAAGGCGAGAGGGAAGGAGCACGTGAGGACCTCACCAAGCAACCCCTCGCCAGCCAGGGCACGGACTTAGCCCCTCACCAGGAAGTGTTTCCTGACCCACGAGATAAGTCATCCTACGAGAACATTAGCTATCGCAACACCGTCACCACATCCAATGCGATCCCATGTTAGCAACGTCACAATCCTTTCTCACCAAATGATGGCTGCTTGGGCGCTAAGGGGGACCTCCTGAGCATCGCGACTCAAGAGCTCTTACTAGACCCCAGGCCGCTCACCTCCTGGCCTTGACCACGGCATCGCGACCTGGCATACCAGCGACGGCTGAAGCCGCCTTGGGACTGGGACCTGTCGGCGCAGAGCACCAAGCCCTCGTGAGGTCTGAAAGGAAGAAACTAAGCTAAGACGGAATAAGCATCTCGCACCGCTTCACGATAAGGATCATATTGGCAAACAGAATTACAGACACCTTACAAGCCCCCACGGGGCGTATTCTTGGCTCCTCGAAGGGACAAAAGACGCATATCCTAAAGAGTCCTAACTACAGGAACCGTCACAGCAGATGCCATCATCAACAATGGGCTGTCCAACACCGGCGCCAACCACATCCAGATCAGGGGCGGCGACAGCCTGACGAGCCCGCCCTGCTCCAAGAGCGGCGCAGGCTCGGGGGCTCGTACCTGTCGTCGCTCGTCTCTGGAGTTGCGAAGAGCTCGACGGAGTCGCTGGATCCTCCGGTGCCTTCATCACCTGAGGAGCTGCCAAGGGAGCGGTTGGCCGGCCTCTGTCTCGCCGCAGCATGGTCCCGACCGCCTCTCCCGGGGCAGCACTCCAGCCGGCGACCCTCCGCGTCGAAGACCTTGAAGGATATCACCGAAGCACCGTCGTACTCCAGATGGATCACGAGGGCGCCCCTTGTCCTGCAGACCCGGGCGACCTCGCCCCAGCCTCAAGTCATGAAGACCTCACCCGGGGCGACGACCTCGACATACGCATCGGTCGCAGGAGTCCGGCAATCGACGTGCTGCAGCCAGAGCGTGAAAGGCTCCCTAAGCGGGATCTCAAAGGCGAAGGGAGGAGGAAGGCAAATCCAAGATCGAGGAGGCATGGCAGCATGGAGCACAAACTCTCGGGAGGAGCCCTCGGCGTGAACTCCCGGAGGGACAACGCGCACCGCCGTGACCCGCCGGCGCCGATGGCGGCGTCGTCCATGGCGCTCAGCATCAGCTCCGGCAGGGCCCTCAAGGTGGGCGTACAAGGGCAGCGGAAACCCTGGCGGCGGCCGCTCGCACCAAGGCCTCGCCACCTCCTACCGCGCGCCCTCATCTCGGCGGCAGAGGATCAACCGCTTCTTTGGCGGAAGTGGGCCAGGGCCCTCTCGGAGGGCCTTCCCTTTCTCTTCCGTGGAGAACCGGCGTATCGGAGCCATGGCGGCAAGGCGGAGCAGTGGCGGAGACGAAGGAGAGGAGAAGTAGCAGAGGAAGATGAACTAGAGTGGCTCGCGCCGCTCCGTACTTATAGCGAGAGGAGGCCAACCGTCGGCTTCCACGATCGCAGGTAATCATGACTAGTTTTTGCATGTAGGGACTTGTCGCACCCGTGCAGTTGCCGAGGCGCCGTGGGGGAATGGTGCCGCCCACATCCAATCAACCGCCACGCGGCGCCCAAGGCCGCATGCTGTTAGGGCCCGCGATGCTTCGCACTTGCCCTTTCGCCTCTCTGCACGGCGAAGTCCGGGCACACCGTGGGCCCGGGGGCTACTGTCGGTGTTCTGGGAACGGGGCTCCCTAGACTTGCCTGCCTATGGCCTGCGGTGTGGCTCAAAGGGGGGCCCAGTGCAGCCCATCTCCATCATCACAAGCTCAAGACCCTCGCGAGGGGCCAAGCCTCGCGGGGCGGACAACAAGGAGCTTCCTCGGGCACAGCCTCATCAGGCTGGCTCGCGAGGAGGCGGAGAGTTCAAGGCGGGGTACCTCACGAGGTGCCCATGACGCAAGCCATGACGACCAAGGGCGCCAATCGGGCGCCAGCCCGCGCAGTGTCCTCCTTTCCTCTTTGGTGCAAAGGGAGCAAGCGCATGCGAGAGCATCAAGCAAAGGCATCCATTTCGGTGCAACAAGACTAAGACCAGTCCAACGGCAGGATGAAGGTCACCGTGGAGCCCAAGCCGGCGTCACCACCAGAGCCTTTGACAGGCGAGGACCAACTTTAGTCAGGATAAGTGTACCCGCTGTTCCCCTTCAAAATGGCCAATTGTTGGCGCCCTTCCCGCTCAATATTTGGGAAGAGGCCCAGGGCCTTTGCCTATAAATAGGACTAGCCACCCCCAGGGTAGAGGCATCGAGTTCAGGCATCTGAAAAGAGATCCCAACCAAGAAACTAGTAGATAGAGCGACTGAACTCCTCCCAGCAGTTCATCGCGCCAACCAAGAACTGACCCTCGCGAGGCTGTTCTTCCTTGTATTGTTCATCATCAGCCCAAGAGGCAATCCACCACACCACACACTAGAGTAGGGTATTACACCAGAATGGTGGCCTGAACCAGTATAAACCTTGTGTCTCTTGTGTTGATCCTTTGGTAGTTTAGATCCCAGCGATTCGGTGAGGAGCAGGTAGGCGGATGGCGTAATCTCCGCGCGCACCCCATGTTCAAACCTCAAGGGTCTGCCGGAACCCGAAATCGGACAGAACCCGCCTTGCAATACCGAAGACAATCTGCGCGTCGGACTCATCATCATTGAAGCCTGGTTCAGGGGCAACTAAGGGAATCCTGGATTAGGGGGTGTCCGGACAGCCGGACTATGTACCTTGGCCGGACTGTTGGACTATAAAGATACAAGATTAAAGACTTCGTCCCGTGTCCGGATGGGACTCTCCTTTGCGTGGAAGGCAAGCTTGGCGATTCGGATGATAGATCTCCTTCTCTGTAACCAACCCTGTGTAACCCTAGCCCCCTCCGGTGTCTATATAAGCCGGAGGGTCCGTAGGACAACAACAATCATACCATAGGCTAGCTTCTATGGTTTAGCCTCTACGATCTCATGATAGATCAACGCTTCTAATACTCATATCATCAAGATCAATCAAGCAGGAAGTAGAGTATTACCTCCATCGAGAGGGCCCGAACCTGGGTAAAACATCGTGTCCCCTGCCTCCTGTTACCATCGGCCTTAGACGCATAGTTCGGGACCCCCTACCTGAGATCCGCCGGTTTTGACACCGACATCGGCCTCTCTCCCTCTTTTATTGCGAGCCAGTCATGCAGATTTGCCGTACGCCCCGACCCCTCCTCTCGAGCAAACTGCATAGGCTCTTCCCACATCCCAAGTCCAACCTTGAGAGCTCCCCATGGCGAGCAACACAGGATCCTCAAGGCGCCCTCATGGCCCCATTAGAGGTGACTGGGGTGGTTGTGTCGTCTTGCGCATCCAATTGGAGCGCCTAGCTAATCAAGGATACCTGCTGGATTCAGATCTGACGGCAACCACGTAGGATTAACAGTCATTAACGGGTAGGTACACGCGGAGAGTCATCCTTCCCCTCAATAGGATGAAAGGGTATGCTTTGTTTCCTTCCTACTGCGCGGCTTAGGGTTTCCTATTCAACCCTTCCTACGTGGTATGCCGGAGTTCCATGGGCTGCAACTTCACCACCTCACCCCAACTCGATTTTACATATCACGGGGTGTGTGGCCCTATGTGAGATGCATCTCGGGTGCAAGGTGTGATACGTCTCCAATGTATCTACAATTTTTATTGTTCCATGCTATTATACTATCCATCTTGGATGTTTTATATACATTATTATGCTATTTTATATCATTTTTGGGGACCAACCTATTAACCTAGTGCCAAGTGTTAGTTGTTGTTTTTCCTTGTTTTTGTCTTTACAGAAAATTAATACCAAACATTACGAAACTTACTGAGGATTTTTCTTGGACTAGAAGACACCCAGGAACCTTCGGGAGGAGGTTAGAGGGGCCACAAGTTGGCGACAAGTTCGGAGGGCGTGCCCCCAGGCTTATGGATCCCCTGATGCTCCTCTAACCCTAATATTTGCTCTATAAGTACCCAAATATTCCCCGTATACCAGGGGGCACACCAAAAATACTTTTCCGCCGCCGCAAGCTTCTCTTCTCATGAGATCCCATCTAGGGGCCTTTTTCGGCACTCTGCCAGAGGTGGATTGTATCACGGAGGGCTTCTACATCAACCTTGTTGCCCTTCCGATGATGTGGGAGTAGTTTACCACAGACCTACAGGTCCATAGCTAGTAGCTAGATGGCTTCTTCTCTCTCTTTGATCTTCAATACAATGTTCTCCTCGATGTTCTTGGAGATCTATTCGATGTAATCTTGTTTTGCGATGTGTTTCTTGAGATCTGATGAATTGTGGATTTATGATCAGATTATCTATTGATTTGGTTTGGCCAACTAGATTGTTTTTTATGCATGATTAAGATAGCTTTGTATTTCTCTCCGACCTATTGATTTGCTTTGGCCAACTAGATTGTTTTTTCTTGCAATCGGAGAGGTGCTTTGTAGTGGGTTCAATCTTGCGGTGCTCATTCCTAGTGATAGAAGGGGACATGACACGTATTTGTATTGTTGCGACTAAGGATAAAAAGGTGGGGTTTATTCATATTGATTGGATCTATCCCTCTACATCATGTCATCTTGCTTAAGGCGTTACTCTGTTCTTGTTAACTTAATACACTTGATGCATGCTGGATATCGATCGGTGTGTGGAGTAATAGTAGTAGATGCAGGCAGGAGTTGGTCTAGTTGTCATGGACGTGATGCCTATATTCATGATCATTGCCTAGATATCATCATAACTTTGCGATTTTCTATCTCCCATCGTATGCTTTCTTTCAAGAGAGAAGCCTCTAGTGAAAACTATGGCCCCTGGGTCTATTTTTATCATATTATTTTCAGATCTATAAAATCAAAAACACAATAATACCTTGCTTCGATTTATTTACCTTTACTTTATTTTGCACTTTTACTTATCTTCTATACCTATCTCTATCAGATCCCATCCTTGCAAGTAACCGTGAAGGGATTGACAACCCCTTTTTCACGTTGGGTGTAAGTATTTATTTGTTTGTGTAGGTGCAATCATTGGGTACTTGTGTGTTCCTCCTACTGGATTAATACCTTGGTTCTTAACTGAGGGAAATATTTATCTCTACTTTGCTGCAACACCCTTTCCTCTTTAAGGGAAAAACCAACGGAAGCTCAAGAAGTAGCAGGAAGAATTTCTGGCGTCATTGCTGGGGAGGATCTACATCAAGCTTGTCGGCGTTCTGGGAACCAGTGTACCCAGACTTGTCTTCCTATGGCCCACGACATGGCTCCATTGATGGCCTGGTATGGCCCATCTTCAGCATTGACAAGACAAGACCCTCGCAAGGGGCCAAGCCTCGCAAGGCGGACGACATCAAGACCTCCTGAAGGAGTGGCCTCCCTAGGCGGCCTCCCGAGGAGCGGAGATTCCTATGCAAGCACTCACCTCATGAGGCTGAGGTGATGCCAGCCATGATGACCAAGGTCAGGCGCGCGCCAGCGGGCGTAGAGCGGCAGGTTTCCTCTTCGGTGCTAAGGAGGCAAGCGCAGGCGCAGAGTCCTGAGGAATAAACCAAAGGTTACCGTTTACGTGCAACAAGACCAAGGCTGCCAGGATGGGAAGACAGATGTCATCACCGAGCCCACCATGACGTCACGACCAGAAGCTTTGCAGGCGAAGACCACCTTTCGTCAGGATAAGATGTACTACTTGTCCCCCTTCAAAATTGGCCACGTTGGGATCCCTTCCCGCCTAAGTTTAGGGGGAAGAGGACCAAGACCACTATAAATATAGCCTAGCCACCACTGTAGCAAGGGGACGAATTCCTAGGGAACCCCTTGAGCTCATATCCACCCCCAGAGAAGACCTTGCGAGGCTGTTCTTCCTTGTACTACTTCATCCTTAGCCCCCCATGAGGCTAATCCACCACAAAGCAGGAATAGGGTTTTACACCGCAAGGTGGCCGGAACCTGGGTAAACTGCCGTGTCCGTTTCCTTTCATGTTCATCGAGCTAGGCCGTGAGAGCAGCGAGTTGGCTGGCTAGAGAGGTTGAGTTCTTCGAACATGCCCCAGAGTTTGAACCTTTCTTGGGTCTGCGGAGCCCTGAATCCCACATTTGGCGCGCCAGGTAGGGGGCGTGTCAAGGCCTCTTTTCCATCGCTTGTTTCGCCATCGCTCCACTGTTCTCATGGCGCACGCTCGTCGAGTTCGTGCTGAGCGTCGGCCAGCGCTTGCTGCGCGCGTCACCCAGACGGTGCCCGCTGGCAAGGGTGCTCCCCGCTGCTCCCCGTTGCCTGTGGCCAATGCCGCCATCAGCCCCGTGATCCATGAGCAGCAGGAGTCGTCGCTGCCACCCTCCGTGCGATGCGACGGCCGCACCGCCACTTTGTCGCTGACCCCAACCACAGCTTCATCTTCCCATGCTTGTTGTGGGCCGACGAACGCACGGGCGGTGCTGCTCATGGCGCGTGAGCTTCTACGCTACCGCCCAGCCGATGACCTCTATGAGGACTGGCTGGATCGCATTGCCGAGCTCGTTAGTACTAGATGCTGCTGCGCCGTCCCGTTCGTTGCCTCCCCTGCCGCCCGAGGTAGGTGACGTGGCCCACGAAGCACCTCCTCCTCCTCTCCGGCAAGATCTCGTCCTCGAGCCAAGGCATGAGCCCCCCTAGTGTGACCTGCCGCGCAGGGTGCCAGCACGCGGTGAAGAAAGCTGTCGAGTTATGCAGCGGCCCCAGGGAGAGGCGCGTGCGCTCCTAGCACCCCCGGGCCAACACTGTGTACAGCTCGAGGTGGTTGCACATGCGTGTCAAGTCCAGGCTCCCCCTCCGCGGCGAGCTCCAGTGAGCGCGGAAGGCTACCGGGCGTTCACGCTGGAGCTCCGCCGTGTCGTCTGGCCCGGCAAGTTCAAGCCAGATCTGCCCCCGCGCTACGACGGCACCCCTAACCCAGCCGAGTTCCTCCAGCTCTACAAGTTGAGCATTGAGGCGGCGAGCAGTGATGAGAAATTCATGGCAAACTCCATGGCTCTCAAGGATGGTGCGCGCTCGTGGCTCCTGAACCTCCCGGTGGGGTCGATCTCACTACAAAAAAATACACTTCCGTGATGATACGTGTTTGTCACAGTAGGTCGCATTTTTTGTCATGCATGTACATCCATGACGATCTTATGACAGAATCAAGATAGTCATACCTGTGCTGTCGTAGAAGTGTTCCATGACATTACCAAAATTATCATCATGGAAGTGTCCACTTCCATGACGATAAATCGCGCGTCACAGAAGTGCTTTCGTCAAGGGTGACCGACACATGGCATCCACCGTAACGGAACACCGTTAAGCTATTGGGTCTGGTTTTGGATCCGATAACCCGTTAACAGCCCGGACCAATGGGGATTTTCCACATGTAAAATCATCATTGGCCGCAGGAAACACGTGTTGCCTCAACGTTGGGACAGATGTCATCCACTCATTGGACATGAGGCGCCTATGATAGGTCGACATGTGGCACGGTCCAACAATGGCCCATTCTAGTGAAAAAGGCCGACCCAGTAAAAATTAGCAGGCCGACCCATATAAGGCCTACTTGTGTCAGGACCATTTAAGCTCACGGCCCATACGAGATGTGCCAATTCGGCCCGTCAATGGCCCGTTAAAGATTTGACACCATTGCAGCCCATCGTCAGTTCGAGCCCGTTAACAGCCCGATGAGATTTCGGCCTGTTAACGAACCGTTCAATGGATGGGCCAATTTTCAGGATGTACATCTTTTGGCCTTTTAGCGACCCATTTAAATGTTGGGCTAATTTCCGGCCCGGTGTGTCTTTCAGCCTGTTGACAGCCCATAAATCTGATGGGCTATTGTAGCCGGACCTGAGTTTCGGCCTTTTAGCGGCCCATTTAAGTATGGGCCAATTTCCGGCCCAGTGTCCCTTTCAACCTGTTGACGGCCCATAAATTAGTTGGGCCATTTGTAGTCGGACCTGAGTTTTGGCCTTTTAGCGACCCATTTAAGTGTTGGGCCAATTCCCGGCCCTGTGTGCTTTCGGCCTGTTAACGGACCATAAATGAGTTGGGTCATTTGTAGTCGGACCTTAGTTTTGGCCTTTTAACGGCCCATGCCCTTCATGGTCCAATACCAGCCCAGTTTCTCTTTCGGCCTGCTAAAGGCCCACAACATAGTTGGACCATTTACAATACGACCTGACTTTCGGCCTCTTAGCGGCCCATGCTCTTCATGGTCTAGTACAAGCCCGCTGTCTCTTTCGGCCTGCTAAAGGCCTACAGTATAGTTGGACCATATGTATCCCAAACTTAGTAATGGCCTGTTAACGGCCCGTGAAATAAATTGGGCCCACCTGTTACCCGCTTCGATGTCGGCCTGTTAACAATTCGGGAGGTAAGAGGGTCGACCATTAACTTTCGGCCTAGTAACGGCCCATTAATTTAATGGGCCCACTGAAGTTCATACATGTCTTTAGGCCAAATTAGATAATTTGATCCCATTACGACGAGCAGTTATGCACACGACCAAAACCGATCAAGCAAAGGTACAGCATACGGGGAATAACGTTGCACATCCAACATATATTAAGGAAATTACATCCACTGGGCAATCAAAGATTGATGCCAGTGCAAATAAATGAGCAGAACCTAACCATCTACAACGTCACAATCTGCAACCTCAGCACAGATGACGCCCATAAGCATGTGGGCAAGTTCTTGCTGCTTTGCTACACTATCTCTGAAAGCATTGATTAGTTGTTGTGTCGCACGACTCTGCACCTATGATTCATCCACCATTTCCATCATTGCTTCAGCCATTAATTGGTTCACAAACATACATTTATTCTGTTGCATTCGAGATAGAGGATACTGAACAGATTCAGATGGCGATTTTGGCAGGCTTGTATTATTGATAGTGGAGAGTGTCTCGACCACTGCATCATAGCATAAATTATGATGAGAACCAAACAAATTAATCATGAGTTATTTCCATATTACCTGGCCAAGATTTACTGGAAAGAAACAATGGGGTTGCCTTGCTATTTTCAGAGTTTGTCTTCTTATCTTCAGCAACCTGCACAAAATTAACACACTAGCATTGCTATCATTGGCCAAGTCAGATAATAGGAAAGCAACATTGACACAATGAATGTTTGGGCAACTAGCCTACACCAAATTAACACAATATAGCATAGGTATCGTCAGCTAGGTAAGGTAATACGAAAGCAACATTGACACAATGAATGAATGGGCAACTAGAGAAGCACTACAATTCAGTAATGTGCGTGATATGAGATAGTACACTCATGCAACTCAGTATGCAAAACTACCAGGTAGGTTTCCCTATGAAAATCAACATTGGCGCCTTTAACATTTTTCTACAACTAATTTTAGATCAGATAAAGGTTAGATTCACGCCGATTAACAAAATACATGCTGATGTAAAAATATAGTGATATACAACAGGTACTTACATCAGCATTGGAGCACAGAGAATTCCCGCAAGATATTTTCCTCGAATACGATCCCAATGGAGGAAGTCTTCTATCATTTAACCTTATTTTCTAAAAGAGAGATGGGTAAGAAACATGTAGAAAATATGATCAGAATGCTATAAAATTTCATGATGCGAGGATACACACACGCTTCTTAGAATGGAGTTGACATTCTTTTGCTGGACTGGAGCGGACTAGTTCTTTGGCCACTGGAATCTCCTTATTATGAGTGGGAGTTGGGTTTCTTTGTGCTGGAGTAGTATCTATGAAAAATGGAGTTGGTTTATTGTCTCCTGGCGTTTGGATCTTTTGCAAGGACCTGGTTTGTAACCCTTCAGATTCTAACATACCCGTCTTCCCCTTGCATGCCTTATATAGAAGAATGGTGATTCAGTTATAAAACATGCTATAGCAGAGATGGAATAGATATTGAAGAATAGAAAGGCATGACATATTGACATGTATTCCCTCCATCCGGAAATAAATGGATGGGTCTAGGCGTATTTCAGTTCTAGATACATCCAGTTTTATCCATTTCTGCGACATGTAATCTGTACGGAGGCAGTATGATGTAAGAGCTAGGGATATGACAGGACAACACAGTAAAACAAAACACTGAAAACCCACTGCAGAACCAAAGTATTCAAGCCCACTGATATGAGATGGTACACTCATGCAGCTCAGGATGCAAAACTACCAGGCAGTTTTCCTTACAAAAATCAACATTGTGGCCTTTAATCATACATTTTGCTACAATTAAATTTAGATCAGATAAAGGTTGGATTCACGTCGATTAACAAAATACATGCTAATGTAAAAATATAGTGATATACAACAGGTACTTACATCTGCATTGGAGCACAGAGAATTCCTGCAAGAATCTTTCCTCA
Organism: Triticum aestivum; assembly: GCF_018294505.1. Lineage (NCBI taxonomy): Eukaryota > Viridiplantae > Streptophyta > Magnoliopsida > Poales > Poaceae > Triticum > Triticum aestivum. Next base: position 600,935,479 of record NC_057810.1, read on the forward strand.
CATACGATACCACTGCAGAAATTCTTCTATTTGTTAAGCTTATTTTCTAAAAGAGAGATGGGTAAGAAACATGTAGAAAATATGATCAGCATGCTATAAAATTTCATGTTGCAAGGATACACACACGCTTCTTAGAATGGAGTTGACATATTTTTGCTGGACTGTAGCGGACTAGTTCTTTGGCCACTGGAATCTGCTTATTATCAGTAGGAGTTGGGTTTCTCTATGCTGGAGCAGTATCTATAAAAACTGGAGTTGGTTTATTATCTCCTGGTGTTTGGATCTTTTGCAAAGGCCTTGTTTGTAACCCTTCAGATTCTAACATAGTCGTCTTCCCCTTGCATGCCTTGTATAGAAGAATGGTGCTTTAATTATAAAACATGCTACAATAGAGAGATGGAATGGGTACTGAAGAATAGAAAGGCATGACATATTGACATGTAATCCCTCCATCCGGAAAAAATGGATGGGTCTAGGCGTATTTAAAATCTAGATACATCCTTTTTTATCCATTTCAGCAACATGTAATCCGGACGGTGGGAGTATGGTGTAATAGCTAGGGATACGACAGGACAACACAGCAAAAAACACTAGTTGAATGTAAAACTGTATGCTAGTGGAATACGTACAGAAATAACTAAGGCAACATACACCTGTATGATTGGGAAACTAAGATGGCATTGCAACAGAGCACTAGAACATCATTTCAATGTAAAAAAACATGGTAAGGTAGACAGATGAAGTACATACTGATGAATAACAATGCATAAGATATTCAGAAGCATGATGTCCAAATAAAGCATATGGCATTGTGATAGAGTAGAATGACAGTACTTGAATTTGAAAACATGTTATCATGAATGGAATAAGTACTAAAAAGCAGGAAGGCATGACATATTTACATGCATGATCAGCATGCTAAGCACATGGCATTGCAACAGAGTAGATACACTCCAGGACATTTTATGCATGTTGTACCCATATCACAGGCCAAGTTAGAGCAAGGACCTTGTGGGGTGAAGAGGATTCATCATCTTTCCGCAAGTCTTCTGAAGAACTGCCTTTACATGTTCCATCATATTGGGTATCATTGACATCAAGTTTTTTGGCCTTTACATTGCTCTGTGAGGTTCTTGTGGATATATTAGTGTGTGCAATTATATCTGACATGCATGGAAGACAACTAGTAGTTAGATTTATGTAATGCGTGCCTATAGGAGACGACATAAATAGTAGGACTGGGGTTAACTAGCAGCAACAGGTCTCATAAACTAAAGGGAGAACACAGATGAAAGCTATAGAATATGTATCGTTTGTACTCGAGATTAACTAGATGGCACCCAAAAGTATTAAATAACAACATAGGTAATACTAGAAGTGGTATAATACTATAATCACCAGCCCGTGGGATAGCATTGGCTGATGGATGATAACTATGGAACAACGTTACCTAAAGAACAAGTATCTTAGCTGAACTATGGAACAACGTTAACTCCTGAACAAGACCCATAAGAGATCAGCATGAATATACAGTGAAATGTGATGATCTATTTTCCATTCTTAGATGAATAGCAAAGCCATAAATGTTGCACACAAGTAAGATGAGGGTACAACCTATCTGGCTGCCATCCATAGGAGTGAGCATCATGTGCTGACTTGTCGATGGCCCTGCAGTTGTTGTGGCTGTCCATGTCGGGCACGCGCATTCGATGCAGGGAACTGTTGAGTGGGGACTATAGCTCCCTTCTGGTGTATGCTTCCCTTGTTGGAGCAGCTACGGTGAGTCGGAAGACGGTGTGTCTGAAGATGCAGATAACACACAATGTTAAGAACGACATATCTCTTTGATCTGAAGAAATACACTAAGAGATCAACAGCAAGGTACGAGAGTGGTCACATGTCTGTTGACTGAAGACTAAATTGGGGTCACATGATTTTATTTTATTTTGGTACTGTCCGATCTACGCCGGATGGCTTCATGGCCGTCTTGCGCCTCCCGGCTGACACTGCTCGGAATCTTCCCCGAAGAGCCAGCGACCAACGGCAGAGCAGCCTGCCTCTGTCGTCCATGACCTCGGCCAAAACCCCGCTCCCTGCCCCACCGCACTGCCATGGTTGCGCGGCCCCCGGGCCAATCCACAAAGACTCCTCGTCATCCAGATCCGACGGCGGTAGTACCTTCAACCCACACAACACTAAAAGATAGCCATCTAAGCACTGCTTCCACGGCGAACTTGCGGCCCCGCACCCTTACGTTAGACACCAGCCAACCGGTAGCCTAGGAGCTCCGCCTCCTTGAGGGGTGCTGCTTCCCATTGGGAATCGATTGGCCCAGAATAAAAATTCAGACAACTGACGCCTAAATAAAGTGATTTGAGATGAGGGTGCGACCTATCTGGCGGCATGGTGAAGTAGGTAGGTCTAACTGCCTAGTTGGTGAGGCCGGCGCGGTTGCGGTGGCGACCGGCGGCAGGGAAACAATGATGTCACGACGGTCGAGCGTCGGGACTCTGGACGGATCTGAAGTTGGAGCCGCTCCGGTGATGTGAACAACAGCGGGAGTGAATCGGCTCCGGTACGGTTCACGCGGCCGTCATCGAGGCAGCTCGAGCAGCACGGAGTAAGAGGCACATGACCCAGTGCACGACGGCAAATGGACATCATCTCTGGCATTAGGGAGGAGGGTGGCTGTGAAATTGGTGCGGTGGGGGGCTGAGGTTTCGCAGCTCGGGAGAAGGGAGCTTCCCGGGGAGAAGGTGATTTGGCGCCCACGAGGTATGAATGTGGGGGGGGGGATTGGGAGGGGAGTGGAACCATGTCTTACGGACGCATTTGTCTGAAATGTGAGGGGGAGTTATAGTTCTGCCCCTGCCTTTAGGCTTCTCGGCTTGGGTGTGTGTACTGAGGGTCGGGGATAGTAGAGTAACTTTGCTTCTCCCCAAATAGTGGGCGGGAGCGATTATGGGAGAGGAGGGCGTGTTTTGAACTATAGTGGGCGCGAGCGATTTCGAGCGCGGAGAGCGTGTTTTGAAATAGTGGGCGCAAGCTATTTCGGGCAAGGAAAGCGTGTTTTGCCAGCCATGGTTGATGAATTATTCGGCACATGTCATTTCGGCCGAGGAGAAGGCGCGCATGGATGGAGTTACGAACCTACCCTTGATGTACAACGGGCCAATTGATGCGTGTCCCACATAGGACGGTAATTTCGCGTCTCCCATTTATTTGCTCGGGTGAATTCTACCGAGCAGAGGATGTTTAACGGTTTGTTCAAATTTTGGGAGAACGAGCATCGATGTTTACCTTACCGAGTCGATTCGAATGAAATTTTGAAATATTGGCTTGCCACTTCTTTTTTAGATGGAGAGATGATGCTCGGGAGTAATGTGTTTTTACATGCTCGTTGCTAGGGACTTACTATATGACAAATAGTTGACCCACTCAAAAACGCGAATCAAACCCAAAATGAAATATCTCGATTCAATGAAATAGCTCGTTCACTAGGTCAAAATAGTGAACTAAATCCAAAATTGAACACCTCAATCGAGTAGCATGTTGTACAGTATTATAGTACTCCATGAACATGTTGAAACTCAAATTAATGAACTTGTTTGATCACATATATCCGTTCATGTGTGGATTGTAGACAACATGTTCTCCAATTTAAATATTTGAATGCAATTTTATATCGAAACATGGTTTGTATCAGTCTTTGATGCATAAAACGCGACCTCCCCCTCTCCCGGACTCCTATTCTCTCTCTCTCTCTCTCTCTCTCTCTCTCTCTCTCTCCGACAACCTTCAATTCTATCACACGCATCGGACACGAAAACCTTGTTGGTCCCTCTCCCTTTCTCTCCATCTCTCTCTCTTTGTGTGTGTGTGTGGGGGGGGGGTCTTTCTAGTTCACATGCATATATACACCATCTATAGGTCTCCCTTGCACACTATGTATGATATTCTAGCTAGTCCAAGCTAGATATCTTGGGTGCACTCATCGTACGCACACAAATTCCTTGGCTCGTTGCCCGTAACTCTCTCATGCACCACTCTATCGTCTCGGAGCTCTTCCCCCTCTCTCAAACTCTCCATCCACCTGGGTCACACATACACATGCATATGTCACTCGCACTCGATAGGCCCATCTAAAACTCTATCTCTCTCCATCTCACATGCACACACACACAATCTCATGCCTAGCTAGCCAAGTATGATGGTCTCTCACTCAATTGTAGGCACACGTAGTCCCCCCTATATGTATATGACTAGCTAATCTTAGTCTCCATCACAAACATGTGCATGGTCTATCTCGATTTCTCTCAGGGCATCTTTCTATCGCGCACGCACCTCCCTCGATCTCCCACCCATATAGTCCCCTCACGATCTCAAGGGGATCTCTCTATCACAAACACACCCTCTCTCCCTTCCCATGCGTCCATGTCCTCCATGTGTCCCTCTCGACCTTTGTTCCTTGTTGGCCAGACCTCTATTGGAGATGTGCTACAGGGGTGTCTCTCTCCGTTGCAAACAATCTCACACTAGCTATCTTTGTGTATCTCCTCGCCTCGCTTTTCTATCTCGGAGATGCATGCGTGATATGTTCACATAAGAAACGAAAAAACACACTCTTTCTCTAATTTATCGTTTGTTATCACTTTCTCTTTCACACACATACTCTTTTTTGCACACTTACTCATTCTCCTCCACACGCACTTGATCTGTCTCGACTTAGGCACTCTCCTCGGTCCATAGCATATAGATTTATTGAAAAGTCAAACATCACAAAGTTTGACCATGTACATGGAGAAGAGCAATTACATCTAGAACAACAAAGATATACCATTAGATTCACCATGAGATGTAGTTTTGTATGATGTATCTTTGGTATTGTAGATATAAATAACATTTGCGTAAACCTGATCAAAGTTTCCAAAGTTTGACTTCTAAAAAATTTACATGCACTGGATTATTGAGCGGACTGAATATCTCTTTCCCCCTCTCAGCTATCTGACGCACCACTCAGCCTTATCGGGGTTCCTCAATATCTCTCAAACTTTATTGGTCAGTTTGGTTCGTGACCTGACCCTCATGCCTTGATGGCCAGTACTGCCTGGTGTGGACGTGAGATGTAAAATATTTCTGCCTGGCCAGGCTTGTGTGGTGCTGAAGCGTTTGGTTCGTGCCTGGGCCAGGCAAAGCATCAACGTCCCATCAATCAATCCATGCAGCAATTATTTAATGCTAATATCCATCCAGGTTGCTGTTAGCCTCGTGGCCGCACGACCAGGCACGGCCAGGCGTTCAAAATTGGTCGCCTGGGCCAGGCTACTTGCAGTGTCCGGAGTCCAGCCAGGCTAATTAAAGTGCAAGGGAATCCAGGCCAGGCGGGCTTTCTTTTTCACAGGGTAGCAACCAAACAAGTGTGCATGAAATCCAGCCACAACCCCAGGCCAGGTAAAAGATGCTCAAGACGCAAGCCAAACCGACCTTATATCTCCCTGGTTCACACATACACATGTCTCGCTCACGCTATACATATAGACCCATCCAACACTCTCCGCCCTTGTTCTCTCTCCATGTGACACGCACCCCCTAAGTACCATAATCCCTCACTCCATCATAGGCGCAAGCACTCCCCCCTCCTAAGTATGATTATCTCTTACTAGCCATCAGGAACACACGTATTGTCTCCTTCCATCCATACGTCTATCTCGATATCTCTCGGGGCATCTTCTATCGCGCACACACCTTGTCACTCGATCTCCCACCCATGTAGTCCCATCACGATCTCCAGGGGATCTCTCTATAACAAACATACACTCTCTCCTCCCCATGTCTGCATTTTCTCTGTACGTCTCTCTCGACCTCTCTCCCTTGTTTGTCAGACCCCTATTGGCCACATGCTAGGGGCTTGCTCTCTCGGTTCCAAGCAACCACACACTATCTCCTCACCTTGCCTCTGTTGTCGAAGATGCATGTGTGATATGTTTGCATAAGGCACGCATGCTTTTTCTCTACTTTTATTGTGTGTTGTCCATGTCTCTTTCACACACGCGCACACACCTTTTTCACTCACTCTTTCTATTTCTCTCTCTCTCTCTCTCTAGTTAGGGACTCTGTCACGTCCATAAGCATATGGATGTTTTGAAAAGTCAAACCTCAGAAAAGTTTGACCAGGTACATGTGGAGAAAAACATTTACATCTCGAACGATCATTAGATTCATCACAACATGTACTTACTTCATACTATCATTTATCTTTGGTATTGTAGATATAAGTAATTTCTTTATAAACTTGATCAAAGTTTCAAAAGTTTAACTTATAAAAAAATGCTGGAACTACATTATCGAACGGAGGGAGTAGCTCTTTCTCTCTCTCTGCTATCTTTCACGGGCCTCCCCTCTCACTCGAACTCTCTATACCGACGGATTATATGCTCATTGTGTTAGAGTATAGCTCCATATATTGTTTACTTGACCGGTCAACCAGTACACATGCTGCCTTGTCAGCTCGTGTTCTGTATCTTCGTGTGCTGGCCCATGTGGCAGTGGGTGAAAATAAGTAAACTAGAGGCCCATCTGACACGCGGTGAAGTAAACAAAGTTGAAACCACTCGGGGTAGCACCCCGCAGGCTAGTAAATTGAGGGCGCATTGAGGACACACTTCTTGCACGTGAAGGACGCCTCACGCACAATTCACCACTGCACGCCGGCATGCACAGAAGGACGCACTCGCGCACACCCAGCACACAACACACACCAGCACACATGTACACCGGCGTCGCCGCCGGTTGAGATGGATGGCGAGGCAGCCAACAAGTGGTGGCGGCTCGAGCCAAAACCGCATCCGGCGAGCCTGGACTTCATCAGCAGCCTCCCCGATGACATGCTGCTCGTCATCATCGGCCTCCTCCCCACCAAATCTGCCGTGCGGACCACCCTGCTCTCCCGGCGGTGGCACCCCCGCTGGCACCGCATCCCCCTCTACCTCACCGTCGACAACTGCCTCTACGACAGGGATTGCAAACGCATGGTCGCAGTCTCCAAGATCCTTTCATCACACCCTGGACGAGCCAAACACCTTGACATCCGCATGTTCAGTACCAACTGCAAGGTCTAACCCAAGTTCGACGAGTGGTTCTTATCCCCCGCCATAGATCAGCTCGAGGAGCTCAGCTTTGAAGCTGGACAATGTCGCTCTCTACCGTCGTCTGCGCTTTACCTCACACCACGCCGCGCCGCGCCAGCTTCAGCTCCTGCTATCTTCCCCAGATTAATGCCACACCCGCCCTTCTTCTCCCTCAACTCAAGCAGCTCGACCTCTTCGACATTGTCATCTCGAAGAAGGCTATGGAGCACCTGCTCCGAAGCTGTATTGCGCTCGAGTACCTTTGTCTTGAGCAGATCCACTGGTTCATTAGCCTCTACATCGCCTCGACGAATCTCTGATGGATTTATGTGTCTTGCTGGCCCCGCAACAAGACATCAACTGGGAAGAGATCACTCTAGCTGTTCCACGTTATGGTCATTGAGAATGCGCCTTTCCTTGAGAGATTGCTTGTATCAGATCTAGAAGGTCCAACAAAAATCAGGGTCATTGACGCGCCGAAATTGACAGCGTTGGTGTACACGTGTGCCAAATTCTCCGAACTCTTTATTGGATCAATAATCGTTCAGGTACAACACTCATCTTCTTCTCCATCTTCTTGAAATTCACATTTTTAAATTTCTTCTAGATGTATTTATGACCGTCTTCCAGAAAATGATTCCCACAAGCTTTACCCAGTCCATGCGCATAGTGAAGATCTTGAAACTAAAATCTATTGGCCCCAATCTGGATCAAGTTGTTGGATTCTGTCGAATTTCAGGTTCCGACAGACCCTCAAGGTTCGAACTCTGGGGTGCACGCGGAGATCACACCCCCTACCTACCCATGTCTCTTCGCCTCGCAAGATCTAAACTACACGAAGAACAACACAAGGGACATGAGATTTATACTGGTTCAGGCCACCATTGTGGTGTAATACCCTACGCTAGTGTGTGGTGTGGTGGATTTCCTCTGGGGCTGATGATGAACAATACAAGGAAGAACTGCCTCGCGAGGGGAGGAGCTCTTATGGTGGTGTTGGCTAAGGTTCTACTCTCTGGTCGATCTCCCGATCAGCTAGATGCCTCTACCCTGTGGGTGGCTAGTCCTGTTTATAGGCGGAGGCCCTGGGCCTCTTCCCAAATATTGAGCGGGAGGGCGCCAAGAATTGGCCATTTTGAAGGGGAACATCTACTACACTTATCCTGACTAAAGTCGGTCCTCGCCTGCCAAAGACTCTGGTGGTAACGCCGGCTTGGGCTCCACGATGACCTCCGTCCTGCCATTCTGCTGGTCTTGGTCTTGTTGCACCGAAATGGTTGCCTTTGCTTGATACCCTCGCCTGCACTTGCCCCCTTTGCACCAAAGAGGAAACAAGGACTCTGCGCAGGCCGGCGCCCACCTGGCACTCGCTTGGCCTTGGTCGTCATGGCTTGCGTCATGAGCACCTCGTGAGGTACCCCCGCCTTGATCTCTCTGCCTCCTCGTGAGCCAGCCTGACGAGGCCGTGCCCGAGGAAGCCTCCTGTCGTCCGCCCCGCGAGGCTTGGCCCCTCGCAAGGGTCTTGAGCATGTGTTGATGAAGATGGGCCGTACTCGGCCACTCCTGGAGCCACGCCGCAGGCTGCAGATAGGCAAGTCTGGGTACCCCCATTCCCAGAATGCCGACAGTAGCCCCCGGGCCCAAGGCACACCCGAACTTGGCTTAGCAGAGAAGGGAAGGGGCAAGTGCGAAGCGCCGCGGGCCCCAGTAGCCTGTGGCCTTGGGCGCCACGTGGCGGTTGATTGGACGTGGGTGTCCTCGCTCCCCCACGACTCCTCGGCAACTGCATGAATTGACAAGTCTCCGCATGCAAAACGGATCATGAGTACCTGCGATTGTGGAGGCCGACGGTTTGCCTCCCTCGGCTATATGTACGGAATGGTGTGAGCCCTTCCAGTCCACCCCTTCTTGCTGCTCCCCGTCTTCCTCTTTGCCCTTGCTCCTTCCTGCGCCAATGGCACCGATCCGTCGGTTTTCTGCCGAAGAGAAGGGGAAGGCCCCCCGAGAGGGTCCCGTCCCGCTTCCTCCGAAGAAAAGGCTCGTCTCTCGCCGTGGGGAAGGGGGCGCTTGGCAGGAGGTGTCGAGGCCGTGGTATGAGCGGCCACCGCCTGGATTCCCATTGCCCATGTACGCTTGGATCGAGGATCCTGAAGGCGCAGTTACCGAGCGGCACCGCCAGAGGCGCCGTCGCCGTCGGCGGATCACGACGGTGCGCGTCGTTCCTCCTGGAGTTCACGCCGAGGGCTCTTCTCGCGAGCTCATGCTTCACGCCGCCATGCCTCCTCGGTCTTGGATTCACCTCCCTCCTTCCTTCGCCTTTGAGATCCCGCCGAGGGGGCCTATCGAGCTTTGGCTGCAGCATGCTGACTGCAGTACCCCTGCGACCAAAGCGGAGGTCGAGGTCGTCGCTCCAGGCAGGGTCTACGTGACCCATGGCTGGAGCGAGATCGCCCGGGTCGGCAGGACGGGTGGCGCCCTCGTGGTCCACCTCGAGTACGACGACGCCTCCCTAATGCTCTTCAAGGTCTTTGACGCGGAGGGACGCCAGTTGGAGTGCTGCCCTAAGAGAGGCGGCCGGAGCCCTGCCGTGGCGAGGACTAGGCTCGCCGATCGCTTCCCCAGCAGCTCCTCAGGCAGCGGAGGCATCAAAGGATCCAGCGACTCTGTCGAGCTCTTCGCGACTCCGGAGACGAGCGGCGACAGCTATGAGCCCCCGAGCTCGCATCGCTCTCAGAGCAGGGCAGGTTTGTCAGGCCGCCGTCACCACTGATCTGTATGGGGTTGGCGCCGGTGGCTGACGGCCCATTGTTGGTGATGGCGTCTCCTGCGGAGGTGCGCGTAGTTAGCGCTCTTTAGGATTTGCTCCTTTTGTTCCCCGCGAGGAATCGAAGAACACACCCCGTGGGGGTTTGTAAGGCGTTTGCTTTTCCATTTGTTAATATAATCCTTATCGTGAAACGGTGAGGGATGCTCGTCCCGTCTTAGCTTAGTTCCCCCTTTCAAACCTCGCGAGGACTCGACGCTCTGCGCTGACAGGTCCCGGTCCCAAGGCAGGCTTCAGCCGTCGCTGGTATGCCAGGTCGCGATGCCGTGGTCAAGGCCAGGAGGTGAGCGGTCCGGGGTCCAGTAAGAGCCCCTGAGTCACGATGCTCAGGAGGTCCCCTTTAGTGCTCAAGCAGCTCTCGTTCGGTGCGAAAGGAGTGCGACGTTGCCAAAACGGAATCGCATTAGGTGCGATGGTTGGTGTCGCGATAGCTAGCGTTTCCGGAGGGTGACTTATCTCAGGGGTCAGAAGCCACTCCTTGGCGCGGCGCCAGGCCCGCGCGTTGGCGGCTGAGGAGTTGCCTGGCAAGGTCCCCACGTGCCTCTTCCCTCTTGACCTTGCTCCCCTTCATGCTCTACGTCCTCGGGCCCCGGCCCTCGAGCGGGCTCAGCCGTCGCTGGTTTGCCAGGTCGCGATGCCATGGACAAGGCCAAAGGGTGAGGGCTGGAGAGCCAGTAGGAGCCCATGAGTCGCGATGCTCAGGTACCCCTCCTTTAACGTGCAAGCGGTTCGCGCGGACGAGAGCGAAGGAGACGCCGCGGAGACCTCACCTAACACTGCTCCTTAGAGCGATCATGCGAGTTCATCCCGAGGAAAATGAGAGTCTGCCGTTACAATTGCCGGCCAGCTGTTGGTTGCTGTGGGAGGGTGACGAGGCACTGAAGGCTTGGTGAGGTGGCGCCCTGCAGGGTTGCCGCGGCCAGAGCTCAGCCATCCAGGTTTGTCGACATTGCAGGGACGGACCCATGCGCAAGCGTCGTGCCGTAAGGGAGCAGATCCATCAGTTGGTGTCAATCGAGCGAGCGACTAAGTCAAGCACGTTAACCATGAAGGAGCGAATCCATTCAGATAGGTGCAAAAAGGGTGAACACTGCCCGGTCGGGCTCGAGCGGTTTGGGGATAATGCAGCCCGAGGGGTGCCCCCAATAAAGTAGGCTAAAACATGAATTAAAGGGATACATGCTGCAGGGACAGACCCACACGGCCTGTGAATGATGCAGCCCTGGGGGGGGGGTGCTCCTAGCTGAAAACGAAACTCGAAGGATGTCACCTGATAATGTTGAAGATGAAGGGGCGCTGAAGTAGCGGACGGCGTGCGCTGCGGGAGACGATCTTCACGAGCCCCCAGGCCCAGGGGCCCCGGGAGGCTCTGGAGGCACCGGCGGCTCCTCGCGAACCATCTCTGCCTCCGCCAGGACCGCGGAATGCCTGGCCACTTGAGCTCCCAGGGTGCTCCTCATGAGGCACTGACGCACGACAGCTGCATTCGGCAGGCCGTAAGGCATGCGAACATAGCTGTGGGGTGGACCTTCACAGCGTCCCACGCGTGAGGGCCAGAGGCGCTCCTGAGAGGCGGCTCGGTTGAGTCCTGGTATGTCGATGCAGACGCGCAGCCCACCATCCTCGCCTGGATGGGGAGCTACGGCGGGTAAGCGGCGGCTTCCACTCATGACTCTTGACTCCTGCTGCTCTTGAAAGATCGCGCTGATGAACTCCTAGGGGTTTGGCCCTCCTTGTCTTGCTCCTTCTTGAGGGAAACATGCTTTGAAGCACGCCTCCAAGTGGTGCCCGAGCGCCTCCCTCGTGATCCTAGCAAAGTCGATGGCCCTCTAGGGGAGATCCCACGAGCCTTGCTCGAGGAGAGCGCCGGGCGCGCCTTCCTATGCGACAAAAGGAGGCGCCCCCTGGACAGGCGTGGACCCTGAGGGGCCTGCCTCCCGAGGGGTCGGGCCAGGCAATGTCTTCTTCTTCTTGGGAGTAGCCTCGGGAAGCCTCCCACTTCCGTGATCTGGGTCTTCAATTGATGCGGCTTGGAAGGCGCGTTCTAGAGAACACACAACATCTCTCTCTTCGCAAGGCATGGTGATGACTCCACCGCTTCCTGGCATCTTGAGGACATTGTAGCGGTGATGGGTAACATCCATGAACTTGGCCAGGGCGGGGTACCCGAGGATGGCATTGTACGGCAGGCGGATGTGAGCGACGTCGAAGTCAATGAGCTCGGTGCGGTAGCTGTCGCGCTTCCGGAAGGTAACAGGAAGGCGGACCTGCCCTATCGGAACTGTGGAACCATCAGTGACTCCTGAGAAAGGCTTGGTCGGCTGCAGCTGATTGTAGGGCACTTGGAGGTTGTTGAACGTCTCGACGGACAGGACATTGAGCCCTGCTCCGCCACCGATGAGGGTCCTGGTGACTTGCACATTGCTGATGATTGGGGAACAAAGCATCGGGAGGACTCCGGCTGTGGCCGCGCACTTGAGCTGATCCGCTGAGCTGAACGTGATAGCGCATGCTGACCACCTGAGAGGGCGCGTGGCCTCAAGCTTGGGGAGGACTGCATTCACTTCGCGGGCAAACTGCTTGAAGATGCGCTGAGAGGCCAGGGCTTGAGCGCCGCCCAAGATGCAAGCGATGGCGCACGGCTCCTGGAAACCTCCAGCCCCCTCGTCCTGATGATGGTCTTCATTCCTCCTCGGCTGTGGCGACAGAGGAGGGAGGCGCGCGTTGCCTTGCGGGCGGTCCTCGCGAGGCTGATCCCTCCAACCTCCCTCGCGAGGTGGGTCCCTCCAGCCTTCCTCACGAGGCTGGTCCTGCCAGCGGTCCTTGCGAGGTCCGTCGCGCCACCCTTGGTGAGGGACACGGTCTTCCCATCGTCCTCCACCTCTTCCTCCTCCTTGGCCATAGCCCTGATCGCTGCGCTCGGGGCGTCGGCCGGCACACACGTCTTGCACGGCCCTGAGCTCTTGGCATTCGTTGGTGTTGTGGGTGTGGAGGTCATGGTACAGCAGTACCGTCTGCCCTTGGATGACTTAGGCTGATCCCTGCCTTGCTTGGTATCTGGCTCTGCTGCAAGCACGGCAGCCCCCTTGCGCTTCACGTCCTTGTCCTTGGGTTTCTTCTCTTCTTGGTCGGCAGCTGGCAGCTCAAGGAGGGAAAGGTGCCCCTCCTCAGCCCTAGCACACTTGGTCGCCAGATTGAACAACTCCAGGGAGGTGCACAGGTCCTCATGAACCGCGAGCTCCTCCTTCATCTTGACGTCACACACGCCGTCAGAGAAGGCCGAGATGATGGCCTCCTCGGACACCTTGGGGATCCTAAGGTGAGCGCTGGATGATCTTCTGCAGGGTCTCTCCCGGCTGCTGCTTGAGGCGGCGCAAGTCGCTCATGGCCGGAGGCCGGTCGTGGGTGCCTTGGAAGTTGGCGATGAATCGGGTGCACATCTCATCCCAGGAGGATATCGTGCCAGGAGCCAGGTTCAGGAGCTAGGTGCGGGCGCCGTCTTTGAGCGCCATGGGGAACCAGTTTGCCATGACCTTCTCATCCCCGTTGGTGGCTTCGATGCCCAGCTCATAGAGCTGGAGGAACTCCGCAGGGTCAGCCGTGCCATCGTAGCGTGGGGGCAGGTCTGGCTTGAACTTGCCCGGCCAGGCCATGCTGCGTAGCTCGGCGGTGAAGGCGCGGCAGCCTGTGGTGGCCGCGGGAGACCTTGGGTGATGGAGAGCTTGATCTTGGAAGTCCTTGTGCGCTGCCTCCAGGCGCAGCGCGGGGTCTTGATGCACTGGAGCGGGAGCACGCCCGTGCCGGGCCGGTGCTGGGAGCACACGGGCAGCTACTTGGGGGCGAGGGATCTCTTGGCAGCTCTTCTCTTGTTGTGCTGGCACCAGACGGAGTGGGTTCCGCCCTGGGGCCGCGCGCCTTGGGGCCAAGGCGCCTTCTTGAGGGGGAGGCGGCTGAGTTGCCCCCGAAGCTTCATCGCCTGCGCAGGGCTGGATGCGGTGCAGCGAGAGGGATGGCGCAGGGGAGCTCCCAGCGACGCTGACGAGCTCGGTGATGCGGGCGAGCCACTCGTCATAGAGGTCGTCGACGGGACAGTAGTGCAGGAGCTCCCGCGCCAGGAGTAGCGCGGCGTGCGCGTCCGCAGGGGCGCGACGGGCGTGGGACGAAGAACCGGCTGGGGTCAGCGACGGGGTGGCGGTGCGGCCTTCTCGCCGCACCGAAGGATGCATGGACGACGCCTGTTGCTTGTTCCCCACCGGGCCAGTGGCGGCGCTGATGGCAGGCGACGGGGAACGGCAGTGGCACTCACCGATGGGGGCCGTCTAGGCGACGTGAGTGGCGAGAGCAGCCCGGTGCTCGGCGCGGGCTTGACGAGCGTCTGACATGGATACGACGGGCGGCGAAACACGAGGCGAAGGAAGGCGGATCCCGGTGCACCCCTACCTGGCGCGCCAAATGTCGGATTTTAGGTTCCGGCAGACCCTCAAGGTTCAAACTCTGGGGTGCACGCGGAGATCACACCCCCTACCTGCCCATGTCTCGTCGCCTCGCAAGATCTAAACTACACGAAGAACAACACAAGGGACACGAGATTTATACTGGTTCAGGCCACTGTTGTGGTGTAATACCCTACTCCAGTGTGTGGTGTGGTGGATTGCCTCTGGGGCTTATGATGAACAATACAAGGAAGAACTGCCTCGCGAGGGGAGGAGCTCTTATGGTGGTGTTGGCTAAGGTTCTACTCTCTGGTTGATCTCCCGATCAGCTAGATGCCTCTACCCTGGGGGTGGCTAGTCCTATTTATAGGCGGAGGCCCTGGGCCTCTTCCCAAATATTGAGCGGGAAGGGCGCCAACAATTGGCCATTTTGAAGGGGAACATCTAGTACACTTATCCTGACTAAAGTCGGTCCTCGCCTGCCAAAGACTCTGGTGGTGACGCCGGCTTGGGCTCCACGATGACCTCCATCCTGCCGTTCTGCTGGTCTTGGTCTTGTTGCACCGAAATGGTTGCCTTTGCTTGATACCTTTGCCTGCGCTTGCCCCCTTTGCACCAAAGAGGAAACAAGGACTCTGCACAGGCCAGCGCCCGCCTGGCACCCGCCTGGCTTGGTCGTCATGGCTTGCGTCATGAGCACCTCACGAGGTACCCCCGCCTTGATATCTCCACCTCCTCGTGAGCCAGCCTGACGAGGTTGTGCCCGAGGAAGCCTTCTGTCGTCCGCCACGCGAGGCTTGGCCCCTCGCGAGGGTCTTGAGCATGTGTTGATGAAGATGGGCCGTACTAGGCCACTCCTGGAGCCACGCCATAGGCTGCAGGCAGGCAAGTCTGGGTATCCCCGTTCCTAGAACACCGACAGATTCCTTACATGCTTTCCGTGCACGGAGAAGCTACTCATCGAGGTGAAACTTCTTTCCTATTAGTAAACGGTAATCACAAGGTAGCTCAATTTTTTTTCATAATTTTCCCAAATTACGATGACAAGTGTAGTGTTCAAAACTGCATCTACGCACTGCACCGAAAGAAATGTTTTTAGTATTTTTTCTCACATGATCACCTGCATCATTTTTATGCTATACTACTATAGTACCCTAGGCTAGTCATAGTGGAAAGTAACTTAGACTACTCCAGTAACTCTATGGTTACCCTAAGAGCAAGTTCTACCTCTGTCCTAGTTTACTCTTCCAATTTTGTAGTATCAAAATTTGACCATAGATTTAACTAACAAAATGTTAATGCATGTCACTAAAAACTATATTGTTGGATTCGTATTTGAACATAATTTCAAGTGGTGTAATTTTTAGTGACATGCATTGGCATTTTCTTAGGTAAATCTATGGTCAAAATTTTATACTAATTACGAGGTAGTATTCCCTCCGTCCCAAAATTCTTGTCTTACGTTTGTTTAGATACGGATGTATCTAACACTAAAATGTAACTAGATACATCCGTATTTAGACATATTTAAGTCAAGATGTTTGGGATGGAGGGAGTACAAAAGTGGGCTATGTAGGCCAAAACACGTGCCAAATTCACTTGTGATGCTTTTCGCATTGATGCCCCTCCATTGCTCAGCCGGTACCCCAATCTGGATCACCTACTTTGCTCCGGTGCCAAATTAACTCACACAATGAAAAACACTACGTGGGAGAGAGAGAGAGAGAGGACTGAGGCAATAAAAAACACTTGTTTGGGAGAGTGAGAGGCTGGTGTAGTTGGTTTGATTGATTTGTTTATACATGTGGGTCGGTGCACAACGGTGCCAACTCTCTCACATCGCGAGAGCGGTGCCAAAATCCTTTGATTTGACATCGATGCATATTATGTGGCATACTTTTGCGAAGTATGGCATCGGCCACATAGTGGAAGGCAACAAATGCCCAAGCTCTTCACATGCTCCTAGTTAAATGAGAGGAAACAGAAAGAGAGAGAGAGAGAATATCACTAGCTAGCCAACCCTATCATATGAGCGAATGATATTGGTACCTCTTGATGACATGGCAATCTTATACTGCCAGCTGCTCTAATATGTTATCTTCTTTTGTAGATAAAAAGACCCGAAAATGAAAAACGTGTTGCACTATAACAATCTCATCGAATGCCTTGATCTCCATCTTATAGAAATTTATTTGATCGACTATCGAGGCAGCACATCAGAGATTAAATTGGCCAGGTTCTTTGTTTTGGAGGCAAGTGTAGTCAAGGTAAAGAGGTTTGGCGTTCTCTGGCGCAACAATGAATGGCGTGGTGATCACCGCAAGCGTCTAAGATTAAATGACAAAGTCTCCGCAGAAGCTGAATTTGTTTTTGAAACATCAAGTGGCTGAGACTCGAAAATTTATTTGCCCATTAGTGACTTGTCAAGGCAGTGGATTTTAGTTTGTACGATAATGTTGCATCCACCTAAAGTAACAAAAGTTCTTACGTAAACTTCCTAGTAATTCCCTCTTCGTAGGTACACCATTACTACTAACATTTGTAATATCAGTTTGAAACTTGTAATATTGCCGTGTCCTATTCCTGCGTTTTCAAAATCCTGTGAATCAAACAGGTCCTGAGTTGGTGATGATGTTGTGCCTCCCATCTTTCATCAGTAGCCGTCGGATCTAGATCTGACGCATACAAACCAAACTTCTCCATTTTTGCAAAAAGATGCCTGCACTTGTTCCCTATTTACAAACAACTCCTTGTCTCTCACAATCAGCCTTATCTCCTCCCCACCACATCTAGAAGGCCGTGGAAAAATCTGGCGTGATGGCCGCTGCCGGCGCCGTCCACCCCCAATCTTAGTGTTCCGTGCAATGCACGGGCATCTACGCACGGGAAATTATGTCGAACAAGGCTAGTTGTAAGCAGGCTAGCTCTACAGCCATGATGATAGTGACTGCAGATGGTGAGGTTGACTATGGTATGCCGAACACAGCGCCTATACTCAGGTGTCATCTCCGGCGCAGGGTCTTGTCACTTCACTGTGAGGAGCAACACGTAATAATTTGACCAACGGGTAGTACAGTGCTAGTACTCCTACTACATTGGTAGTACTACAACTAGTACTAGTAGCACCACCGTCTGGATTTAGGAGTGCTACCACGTCCATCTAGATTTTAGTATTTGACTAGCAATATCTAGTAATGCATGTCACAAAAAATGTACTACTCCCTCTGTAAATAAATACATGGTGTATTGTTTTATTCCTATCGGCGAGAGAACTTAATGTCTTTTTGCTAACTAATAGGATTACATGCAATGAACTAAACACTTCATGTCATGTTTGGTAGTCTCAAGTCATTGAAAACATGCACGACCCACATCTCTCATTGGTTGATATGTCACGAAATAAGAAACGAGGAGGGAGTTAATGCACCGTGCCTAAGTGTTTTTGGATTATTTAGTTTTCATAAGCTGACTTACACAACATTTTTGTTTACATGCGTTAACATTTTATTAGTTAAATCAAAGGTCAAAACTTG
Source organism: Triticum aestivum (assembly GCF_018294505.1). Classification (NCBI taxonomy): domain Eukaryota; kingdom Viridiplantae; phylum Streptophyta; class Magnoliopsida; order Poales; family Poaceae; genus Triticum; species Triticum aestivum. The sequence goes on from NC_057810.1 coordinate 600,953,396, forward strand.
GCGCAAAATGCAAAGGGGACCAATAAACTAGTAAACATCAAACTTCTCTCGTTTGGCCCCAACTAGAGGTCCGGTGAGATGACTATACTGCACCGGCACGGAGGGGGACGCAACTTCATTGACTTACTGCAACTGCATTTGGGTGAATGGCATGTGGGCCCAAGGGGTGGCTGGCCCACCTATCATACAGCCAAAGGCAGGTGCCGTAGAGGGCCGAGGAGTAGTACAAAATCCTACGCACCTACGCACGCTAACCAAGGGCAAGAGTGATCACTCGAATCGCAAGATCAGTTGACTAGAAGCTAAGCTAGACCCATGGAGGTGATGAGCACGAGCATCAGCCGGTTGTGCCAGATGGTCCACGATGCCGGCCTGCGGCCCGGCACCAAGGAACGTCTCCAGGTATTGCTTGAGGCTGCCAGGGCGAGGGGCCACTTGAACGACAGCTTTGTCTCCTTGTTCGACGAGGTCCTCATTGGTTTCCTCGACAAGCTCACCATCGTCAAAAGCTCACGGACGACTTTGACGTATGCCTCCAGCCGATGCGCCCAGGCTCTGCGATGCCCGCCACCCTCAACGACCACTATGGTGACAACCTCTTCTACGCACTGGTGGCCCTGCGACTGCCCGCCTTCGCGCTGGAGAATGTCCACCTCGAGGTCGCGCTCGCCGCTCAACGCCTAGCGCAACAAGACACCATCGAAATAATCACCCATGTCTACGTGCAAATCGTCCACAAGGACTACTACATGCAAGAGGAGGACGATAGGACGCTGGCCTTCTTGGACCGCAGGGCAACCTTGGGCGACATTGTTCAGAAGCACGTTGAGCTCGCCGCCAACGCCGCTGTTCCTCACACGTCGGTTGGTGACCCGGCGCACTAGGGTGCGAGGATGTCGTTGATGGATCCGTATGTATTTTTATCTTTCCGTCAAATCCATGTAGTAGTATATGGTACTACTAGTAATTATCTTACCTTTCGCATCAACTTCATAATTTTCATACGTACTCCATGCATGAACGACGCCAGAACCAAACTTCTCATTACTCTAGGCAAAATCGTTATTTTCTATCTGTCGGTCGCGCCATGCAGCAGAACCAAATTTTACAAGTTATGAGTTTAAAAGGAAAAGCTTGCCGTGTTCGCGTCGCACCCCCACACGGTTGGTCCGGCACACCGCTCAAGGGGGAATGCGTGTGGTGTTGCATTTTCACTTACAAGTGGGAGCATAGTTGAGCAAACCGACTATCTGCAAACCCCCACCCCGCCCACCGCGCGATGGTTGAGAAAACAGGAGGGAGAAGAGATGGCTGTAACACGGACTCTAAGAAAATTGGTGCCGGATGGGACTCGTGTGGGTGGCGTGTGCCGTACTGCTAGATGTGAATGCTAGTTATGGCCCATGCCACCCCACTATATCGAGCCTATATCGAGGTACATAGAACAAATTTCCTGGAGTCCGTTCTCAGCCCTCCTCTATCTCTCTTCTTAGCCAGCCAGCGGACGCACGGAGCCCATCATCTGTTTGGTCATATGCGGTCCCACATGTTAGTGAAAACGTAAGAGGACCCACTGAACCATCACATCTTTCACCTCGACGTGCTGGTGATGAAAAACAAATCCAATAAAGATCTTCGGTGGCCGCTTTTGGAGTTACTCAAGAGTAGTAAGATTCTATTTATAGTTTAACCCAAGATGCACATCACGTGGCTTCAACTACCACTCTATTTTCTTGCATGACACGACATGGATGCTGGATGTCCCACGTGTCGGCAAAAGAAGGAACAACCCGTCCAAATCTTTGGTTGTGCTCTCGGATTAGACTAGTTGTGCTAACTTAATTTTTTTATTATGTAATAGAATGGATGCAAGTTTTGGTATTGGGAATAAGAGTACATCGATATATTGATAGAGCGCAATTTAGTAGATGTTCTAGCACTTTTAGCTAGCATAGAGGCTAGAGATGAGACTAGTGCACTTATTGATACTCCTACTAGAATAGAGGCTAGACATGAGACTAGATGCGAGGAAGCAACGTCTACTTCTTTTCACTCGAAGAAGAAATAAGCACGCAAGATCGAGCCTCCGCAGATCAACAATGAATGCATCGAGAAGGCACTAATCCAACTTACAGGAGCAGTTATGGAAGTTGGATATCTTCGAAAATGTATTCTTGTGGTTCTTGTTTTCTTTGGTCTTGCTTTTTTAGTCAAAATTATCGTTGGAGTTGGTGCAAAACAGAGGTTCGTTTGGGGTCGTGCGTTGGAGTTGGCCTTACAAGTGGGACCGCAGTTGAGGAAACCGACTATCGCCAAACCCCACCTCGCCCGCCGCACGATGGCTGAAGTTAGAGAAACGACGAGGTTGAAGAGATTGCTCTAGCATGGACTCCAAGAAATATAGTGTCGGATGGATGTCGTGGTGGCGGCGTGTGCCGTACTCCTGGACGTGAATGCTTGTTCTGGCCCATGCCACCCTACTACTCCTACTACTTATATAGTACTCCTACTAGTAGTATCGAGGATTCGAGGTGCTGGTTACATACAGCGAACACATTAACATATGGCTACAGTAAAAACACCCGCCCAACGCGCGAAGCATGTGAAGCTAGTACAAATAGTGTACTACTATTGTTGATTGGCCTCATCCAATAACCTGTTGCAATGCACGTACAATTATGTATTCGGAAAATATTTTTTTGCCTCATCGCACCACTCACTCAGAGAAGCGACTCGAAAGCCATTCATAAATTTAGTAAGTTTATCATAGGCATATCATTTTATTACATACAACAGGTCATCAACCCACATCGACAACGAGGATACATTATAAATACTAAAGTTTTCATCACACAACAAATAACAAGCAATGAAATGAACTTGAACTCAACCATTCCTCGGCGTTGGAAACACTTGCTTTGAACCACAAGTGATTCTCTGGGACGGGCCATCCATTGTCGATCTCGAGACCAATGCATGACTGATCATCCAGGTTGAAGCGGCATACTATATCAGTACTAGGGTAGGGAACCACCCAAATGTCCGAGGTATAGACACAGTTGCTTCTCATAAATGGTAGTAACGTTGTGTCAACATCAGTTGGATCGCCTTTCACCATCATTGGATAATTTTGTCCAAGGAAGAGCGAGTTTTCTCCAAGACTATCAATTCTATACCAGGGAGAAGGTGTTGGCTCTAGCACACTAGTATCCATCCCGAATACCATGCAACGGGTGTTGGAATAGGTCCGGAGAGTGTGACCATGGGAGACTACACCTGCTTCCTTAGTAGTAACATCATTAGTGGGTTGTATACACACAAGAAGAGGCGATCCATCAGAATTAGTTGCCAGGCGCCACAAAGTATATGGGCGCTGCTCGTCCTCATGCTCGTGATCATCACCATTGTCATCTCCCCCTTGGTTATAAAATTTTTCAAGTATAGGTGGTGGAATGTTCACAGGACCTTGGAAACACAAGAAGAAGGTTAATTAGTAAAGGGAAACTTGCTAACCCGCATGCATGTGGATGAACAAATTATAATTACGATGGAATACAAGCATACCGAAACTACGAGGATCCCATGCAAAAACAGTGCCATGAGTGGTGGAAGCAAACACAAGGCCCTCGTATTGAATTGCATCACAGTACTCATCCGTGTACAGAAACTGATTTTTGAGCAATATCCATCCAGTCAAACCACGAAGGACGACAACAAGCTTGTCGAAGATAGCAACAACTTCATAGTTCTTGTAATTCCAAGAGTGGTTGGGAACTCGACAAATTGCTATCTTCCGTAGAAGACAGTCACCATGATCGTATTTGAACATGCGTACAATACCGGTGTGCTCAACCTCTGGGCAGTCTGCTGAGATGTTTGGAAGTGGAACCTGGTCATGAGTGTACACATTCACAAGTTCCCACTCGCAGTTGGACCCAATGTAAACAACCCAATCTCCATCTGCGCCTGCCCAAGCCTTACCCTCAAGCGATGGCATCTTAACATCATATGTATCATTATCAAGCAGCATCAACTTGCACAAGGTGAGGCCTGCGTCGTCCCCGCGCCAGTCATCAAGGTTAGGGTGAAGAAGATAGGGGAGATCAAACCGCTCCTTGACTCTTGGGTTCCTTGTAATGATGTTATTAGTTGAGTCGAGAATGGTCTTGAACAAACCTGCCATACTAGCTGAGGTGATGACGTCGCACCGATCAATGAGTTCCTCCACCATGTCATCTTTCAGATCGGGGCAAGAATAACAGGGTCGTTTCCGGCCTGTTCCCTCCATGGAGAAGACGAACGAACAATGGAAGAAGGAAGGGTGATGGGTGAGGGAGTCCTGAATTAGGGGGTATCCGGACAGCCGGACTATATACATCGCTCGGACTATTGAAGCATGAAGATACAAGACACAATACTCCGGCTCGTGTCCGGATGGGACTCTCCTTTGCGTGGAAGACAAGCTTGGGGATCCGGATATTATATTTCCTTCCCTGTAACCGACTCCTTGTAAACCCTAGCCCTCTCCGATGTCTATATAAACCAGAGAGGTTGGTCCTTCGAAGGCGGATCACATTTACAATCATACCATCATAGGCTAGCTTCTAGGGTTTAGCCTCTACGATCTTGTGGTAGATCTACTCTTGTACTACTCATATCTTCAATATTAATCAAGCAGGAAGTAGGGTTTTACCTCCATCGAGAGGGCCCGAACCTGGGTAAACATTGTGTCCCTTGCTTCCCGTTACCATCAGCCTAAGACGCACAGATCGGGACCCCCTACCCGAGATCCGCCGGTTTTCACACCAACATTGGTGCTTTCATTGAGAGCTCCTCTGTGTCGTCTCTGCAAGGCTCGATGGCTCGTCTCGTTGTCAAGTACAACATCATCTCTGGAGGAGCGCTGGCTGTAGGCCAAATTCTCCGACTTGGCGGTTTCATTATGGCTGCCCCATTGGCTGTCGCGCCAATGATGGCCTCTCGGGTCATCACGCATAACCATCGTATCAATTCGGAGCTTGCCGAACAGATGGATCCGATAGAGCTCTCCTCTCTTGGATTGCATCGCTGCTTTGGGAGTTGCTATGTACTATGGATCAAAGGGGCAATAGATCCCCGCCGGCCACCCATGAGATAGCGGTAGTGGAGGAACCACACACGGGTTGCCCCTCAACTCTAAGGATGAATAATGTCCGGATCACCAAACTCTATGGATCGAACACCTGCTCAGAGGAAGACATTACCCGGGTCCCGGACTTAGAATCGGGCATTGGGCCGAAGAGATTGGGCAACACTCTGGATCCCGAGCTGTCGGGCTCGGAACCTCCCATGCCCTCGGGTGTTAGACCAGATCAACATCCAGATTCGGCCAACGACACCCACCCGGACTTAAACCGTCTCTCCCGCATCAGGCAAGAGCCCCAGGAGACAGTACATCGTTACTGGGCCAGATTCCTCCTTGCGCTTAACAAGGTCGAGGGCTGCCACGAGGAGGACATAGTCTCACTTTTCTGCAAGAACTACATGAACAAAGGACTCCTTAATGCTATAAGCCGCCGTGACATAATAAACTTTGCGGACTTGGCAACCATAGCACAGAAATACTGTGCGATGGAAAGCGCCTGGAAAACCCAAACAGAATTTTGGGATAGTACGACCCTCACCAGAACCTTTGTCCGAACTAAACGATCGAACTCTCGAAGGTCGGCCGATCCAATCCCCAAGAAGTCGAAACCCGCCCCAGGGCGTGGAACCGTATTGGAAGAATTGCTCAATGGGCCATGTAAGCTTCACAGTACGCCGGACGCAAAACCAACCCATAGCCTTAGGGCATGTTGGATACTTCGGCAGGTAGCAAAAAGTGGCGAGGATCTCCTCAAGAGCCATAAAGTAGAACAACATCCCGCCAAGGAACACAATACAGTACTAACAGTCTTCGAGACTTTCGCTTCAAATGATAGGCGCAAGCGAGCTCATTGAAGCTCCGCTGAAATCTTCCATGTGGCAAAAATAAATCCATGGAACGACACTGCTATAAGTTTCATTGCCAGTGACGAACCCCAATTCCAGACCATTCGGGCACCAGCCGCTCTGGTCCTTAGCCCAATAGTGGATGGCTTTCAGCTCACTAAAGTACTCATGGACGGCAGAAGCGGACTAAACTTGATCTAGGAAGAAACACTCAAGAAGATGGAAATTGACAAAAGCCGCATTGAACAAAGCGGCACAACCTTCAGGGGAATTATCCGTAGTCGGGAAGCACGGTGTGCGGGGAAAATCACACTCATGTGGTATTCGGCACCCCAGAGAATTACAGGTCCAAAGAAATCACATTCCAAGTGGCTCCTTTCAGCAGCGGATACCACGCCCTTCTAGGGCGGGACGCGTTTGCAAGCTTTTAAGCTATACCCCATTACGGGTACATGAAGCTTAAAATGCCCGGACCCAATGGAATCATCACTCTAGCTAGTGATCCGGATGTCGCACTCCGCGCCGAAAACAAAACCGCAACACTAGCCTTGGAAGCACTATCCGAAGCCCTAGCAGCAGAAAAATTAACAACACTATGTGCCACCGTGGACAGGGACGACGTGATACTCGACAAGCGACCTAAGTCCACCTCATTTAAACCCGTAGATGAGATAGTCAAATTCCAAGTCCACCCAACGGACCCCACGAAGACAGCTTCCATCGGGACATAGTTGAGCCCCGCTATGGACGCCACACTGCAAGACTTCTTACGCGAGAATTGGGACATTTTCGCCTGGCACCCATCGGACAAGCCAGGCATCCCGCGCGGATTGGCCGAACATAGCCTTAACATACTAAAGGGATACAAACCTGTTAAACAGACCCTAAGGCGATTTTCAGAGCCCAAACGACAAGCCATGGGGGAAGAGCTAGCCAAGCTACTTGAGGCCGGATTCATCAGAGATATCAAGCATCCGAATTGGCTGGCGAACTTGGTAATGGTACCAAAGAAGGACAAATCCCGGCGCCTGTGCGTCGACTTCAAAGACCTCAACAAGGCTTGCCCCAGGGATCCTTTCCCCTCCCTCGCATCGATCAAATCATCGATGCCACAGCAGGACACGACTCGCTGTGTTTCCTCGACGCATACTCTGGATACCTTCAAATAAAGATGGCAGAGTCCGACCAAGCTGCAACAGCTTTCATAACGCCATATGGCTCTTTCTGCTTCAACACTATGCCTTTCGGGCTTAAGAATGCCGGCGCAACCTATCAACGCATGATTCAAACATGTTTGGAAAAGAAAATCGGTAAAACAGTGCAGGCATATGTGGACGACATAGTCATAAAAACAAGACACATCGAAACCCTAATAGATGACTTGAGGCTTACGTTCGACAACCTCCGAACATACGACATCAAGCTGAATCTAGAGAAATGCATTTTCGGCGTCCCATCTGGAAAACTGCTGGGCTTCATCATTTCCAATAGAGGAATTGAAGCTAATCCGGCAAAAATCCGAGCTTTGTCGCAGTTGTCTATACCAACAGACCTCAAACACATCCAGAAACTAGCTGGATGCGTGGCTGCTTTGAGCCACTTTATCTCCAGGTTAGGAGAAAAGGCATTACCTCTTTACCGCCTTCTTCGGCGCACCAAGCACTTCGTGTGGACAGATGTTGCCGCGGCCGGACTCGATAAAATAAAGACCTTATTGGCCAATAATCCAGTCCTAACAGCGCCAAATATCGGCGAACCTATGCTGCTGTACATAGCTGCAACACATCAAGTTGTAAGCACAATACTCGTCGTCGAACGAGAGGTTGACGGATACAAATTCCCGCTACAGAAGCCGGTTTATTACGTATCCACGGTCCTCACCCCATGCAAATCCCGATACCCACACTATCAAAAAATAGCATACGCGGTCTTCATGGCATCCCGAAAGCTACGACATTACTTTCAAGAGTGTTCAATTACGGTGGACTCCGAAGTACCACTAAATTATATAATAAATAACCGCGATGCCACGGGCCAGATCGCCAAATGAGCCATCGAGCTCCTTCCATTTGACATAACATACAAGCCTCGGCGGGCTATCAAGTCGCAAGTATTAGCTGACTTTGTCGCCGAATGGACGGAAGCCGAACTCCCTAAAGAGTACGACGCGTACTCTAACTGGATCATGCACTTCGACGGCTCTAAAATGCTGGCCGGATTGGGAGCAGGCGTAGTCCTGACATCTCCCACCGGAGACACGGTCCAATACGTCCTCCAAATATTATACATAGAGTCCAACAATGCAGCCGGATATTAGGCTCTATTGCACGGTCTTCAGATGGCAGTCTCTATGGGCATTCAACGCCTAGAGGTGCGCGGGGATTCAAACCTCGCGATATCACAAATAAATGGAGACTTTGATGCCAGGGATCCGAAAATGGTGGCCTACCGTAATGTCATCCTTAAAATGTCAGCTCGGTTCGAGGGGCTCGAATTCCACCATGTGGCTCAAGAAAAAAAACAAGCGGCAGATGTTATTGCCCGCATCGATGCTAAACGCAACCCTGTCCCACCTAATATATTCCTGGAAAGGCTATTCAAGCCATCCATGGTATGGGAAGGGGAGTCTGGCAATACCAGCACGGATCCGAATACATCCCCAGATTCTGAACTATCAGATATAATCGGAGGCTCTACCACCGAAATAACATCTTCATCCTACGAAATCATGGTTGTCATTGCCCCGTGGACTGAGCCTTTCTTGGCCTACCTAAATAGGCAGGAGCTCCCGAAGACCAAAATGAAGCATGCTGCATCGTCCTCCATTCTAAAGCTTACAAAGTCCATGGAGGGGAACTCTATAAGAAAAGTGCGACCAGAGTGCTCCAAAGGTGCATCTCTGAAGAGGAAGGGCGGCAGCTCTTGGCCGAAATCCATGCCGGACTGGGCGGACACCACACCGCGGCTCGAGCACTAGTCAGCAAGGCCTTCCGTACAGGTTTCTATTGGCCGACGGCCCGAGCAGACGCACAGTACCTCGTCCAACACTGCTTCGGTTGCCAGCCCTTTGCCAATCAGAGTCATATGCCCCTACCGCCCTCCAAACAATCCCCATAACTTGGACCTTCGCGGTCTGGGGGCTGGATATGGTTGGACCCCTTAAAGGGGGAAGCCACAAGAAAAAATACTTATTGGTCATGGTAGACAAGTTCACCAAATGGATAGAAGCCAAACCAGTGAAAACGGCTGAATCCGGACTAGTGATAGACTTTATATCCGGGGACGTACACCGATACAGTGTCCCCCACAGCATCATCACCGATAATGGCTCAAATTTCATAGCCGACGAAGTGAAAGCTTGGTGCGGCAAAATGGGCATTAAGCTCAACTATGCTTCCATCTACCATCCTCAAACAAATGGCCAGGTCGAACGGGCAAACGGTCTCATCATGAGCGGCATCAAACCAGGACTAGTGCGATCCTTGACAGAGTCGGACACTCATTGGGTCGAGGAGCTCGACTCTATACTCTGGGGCCTGCGGATCACGCCGAATCGCACCACCGGATATACACCATTTTTTATGGTGTACGACGCGGAAGCAGTACTACCCTGCGACATAATACATGATTCGCCACGCGTACGCATGTACGAAGAGAAGGAAGCCGAGTTAGATCGGCAGGATAACTTGGACGCCCTGGAGGAGGAGCGCGGCGTCGTGAAGGCCCATTCCGCATTCTATCAGCAGTAGGCTCGACGGTACCAAATCAAAGAAGTGCGGGCCAAAACTTATAATATTGGCGAGCTCGTTCTGGGCTTACCGGAGAAGAAGAAGGACACGCTCAAACCCAAGTGGGAAGGTCCCTTCGTCATTGACAAAGTTCTCACCGGAGGAGCGTACCGCTTATGCAATGCGTCCGATAACAGACTCGAGCTGAACCCATGGAACGCGGCTAGACTCCGGAGATTCTACGCCTAGCGCCGAACTCAGTGTTTGTCTCCTTACCTCCTCCTTTTTAATTATGCTCCCTCCCTCTTCCTTTCTCGAGCCTTTTCTCTTCACACAAAGTATTTAATATAGCACGGACTCCCGGATTACTCCGGCCGCACTATGTGTGTAAGCAATACCTGGGGGCTTCCTATACGGAAGCTAAACATAACTTACTCTAAAAGGCTTTTTGCCCATCACACATGCGTTTTCCATGTGTGCCTTTTCTTCACCATTATATGCAACGATATGATTTAAGATGTGGCCAAGCTGGGTTGCCTGGCTCCTGTGTTTATGCCCTACGTTCCCGTTAATTAGGCTAGGCCATAAGGGGAGCACCTCTGTGATTGTTACTCCTGGTTCAGCCGGATGTGTACCTCAGACTGGGTGAAGCCGAAATCTAGTTTCTTTAAGAGAATATTCGGTCGGTTAACAAAAGATGTCTTCATTTATCATAACATAAATCCCCAGAAGTTTTGTATCCTGCGCCATGGTTCGCAGTTCGGACATGTGCGTTGTCGCATGCTTACCCAGGGAAAGGAACCCTTAACGGAACTATTCTCCCTGGAAGATGTTTCTTACTATCCATGTAATATAACATAACTAGTTGGGTACTTGTCTGTTCAAGCACTTATGACCCCTACGCCAAGTTTCCACGCATACTCTGGTTTTGTATAATCGAGCGGGTATTCGGACACACCCTGGACTGTAGGATCCGGGGCCTAAAGCGAAAAGGTCCGCCACGACAAATGATTTTAATCCGGCTAGGGGCTACTTATGTCCATCGAATTACACAGTCACTTGGACTGACTATATTCCTCCTCTATACCATCCAACAGGCTATCTATCTTACAATCCTGTTGAGAATACTTTGCGGCTAACGCCACCTGGTCATATACCAGACTCACGGGAATTTCTTGCCCATCTGGCCCTGCCGGTCCGACTTCGGCCATATGGTTCGGGTCCAGCTTGGTGTAGCGCGTCTTCACCATGGCCCATGCTTCCCTTGCACCTTGCCGGCAGGCTGACATCTTCCACAACCGGAAGCGCCGCCGTGCTCCTTGAAGCATGTCCACAAGCTCCCCCATGCCATTCGACAGGAAGCTTGATGGCCACAAGGCCTGCGCAACACCCTGCATCGCCTGCCGAGCTCGCTCGTGCAGCTGTGAGGGGTCTTGCAGTAAATCACCTGCAGATGCAGGCATCTCCTCCTCAGGGCGACCCGTCAGCATTCCTACAAGCAAAACTCTTTCAATATACTTCCTCGCTGAACTATGCTACAGTTCATCTAGGCACTTACCATAAATGCCATGACAAAGCCTTTTGTTCTCCTTCACGGAGTCCGCCAGCTGCGCACGGACGTCTTTCAATTCCATGTCCAGCCGAACATTGGCATCTTGGAGAGTATTCTTCTCCTGCCTAACTTGCGTAAGAATGCGCTCGCCAGCCTTTAGTTGCCTTTGGAGATGCGACTCGTCATCCCTCTCGACCTCCGGATTTACTCCGGGGTTATCTGCATAATTTTCTATTAAACTCGTCATACCAGCCAGTTGCTAACTGGTACATTTTTGTACAATCGAGATAAATGTTACCAGATGAGGCCTTCTGGGATTCCTCTAGCTTGGCAACCATGGCCCTCAGTTGGGTCTTGCACTCCTCTAGCTCCCGAGACAATTGCTCATTCTTATCTACAAGAACCTGCGCATAAATTGATCCTTAAAACTGTTGTTCCAACCGTTTCAAGTCTCAGGGGCTACTGCTATACATGCTTATCAAACTTTCTTACCTGTATATCTTTGGTATACTGGTCCGTCGCCCGGGTGAGCCCGCCTTGAGCAGCTCGGATGTATGCATCTCCCGAATTGAAAGCATAAATGCCTCTTCAGAAAAGATGTTGTTGCGAAGCACGGCCCGTCGACGCCGGTGATTGATGGTGCTTTCTACTTTGGAATTTGTGGCAGAGAGCATATCTCTGTCCTCTATCGGAGGACTATGCGGCATCGGCCCCACGTCCGCATCCTTTCTCGAAGCTGGTTCTGGAAGCCGACTGGTGGAGGCATGATTGGCAGGATCCCCAGATATAGTCCGGATACTCCTCTTCCTGCCAGGATGTAAAGGGTGGTGTTATACTTCAAATAACAATAATTACATCACAGGTTGTTTCCTTACCTCTGTAGCGGCGTGTCGGCCCTAACCACCTTCCTCTTGAGCCTGCCCAATCCGGACGCCTGTGGCTGATGGATCCCTAGGGGCTCGGCCCTGCGCTTCGACCGTCGCCTCTGCAAAAACACGACGCTTCAGGGATAAGGCATGACGTCAGGAAAGAGTCCTCTTCGAAGGATTGAGTCTTCGGCTTGGCTTACACGCGACGAAGGTAGCAGTCCAGGATAATGGCCAGTAATAGCCACTGAGGCGCTATCACAGCTCACCCGATAAAATATCCTGTGGACAAGCTCCACGGCCGTATCCGGGTCTTCTTCGAGTCCTGGATCCAGGGCCCTTTCGGGGTCCTCTGGCTGCGGGGAAGGGCTGGAGATTCCTTCTACGGCCCTCCTCAGTTCCTGCTTGGAAATATCGAGGCAGGTAATCTTAGCAAAGAACGCCACAATAAGTGAAGCGGGAAAATGAATGACGACTTACCCAGGTTGGGGGATTGTACATGGAGAATCCATCCCGCGGTTTGATGTGAAGGAAGTCTTCCTCCTCTCCTTTGTATAAATCGGATAGTATCCTTGCCAGAACAATGGCGGAGTCCGGACCCTTACGGCCACAAGGGTGGCATCGTCTTCCCTGTTGAAATGCCACATGGGATTGCCCCGGTATTGAAGCGGTTGCACTCCCCGCATTATGCATATTGCCATGACCTTGACTATCGTAAGTCCGGATTTGGCAAGTAGCTTTACCCTGCTCATCAAGAAATGTATTTCCCTGGTATCCTCTTCTTGAGGGACTCGGGGGCGCCAGCTTAGACGTCCCCTCGGTAGGGCATTACTAAACTTAGGGAGTCCTATCCGGACTGGATCCGTAAGGGGGACGTCGTCAATATAAAACCACTCGAAAGCCCAGTTCCCTGGTGCCTTCTTGGGAGTGCCGGATAGGTATTTGGTCTTGGTGATACGCCATACTTCGGACCCGCCCACTTGACATAGGGACTCTCCCTGGTTGCAAGGGACAAGGCAGAACAACTTTTTCCATAAACCGAAATGAGCCTCGCAGCCTAGAAACAGCTCACAAAGGGCGACATACCCTGCTATATGAAGTACAGAAGCTGGGGTAAAGTTGTGCAACTGGAGGCCGTAGAACTCCAGGAGCCCGCGAAGGAACGGATGAATAGGAAACCCAACGCCCCTTAGCAGATGCGGAATGAGGCATATTCGCTCCTCTGAGACGGATTAGGGGATCTCTGAGAGAGTTCCCCGCCATTATAGATGGCTATTCCGGCTCGGACGGGGACCATGAACACCGGTGGGAGAAGCCCTTGGGTTTGTAACTTTATCAAACGGCTATGAGGAACTGAACACTCTCCCCAGTCCCCCGGCTTGGGGCAAGGGGAGCGAGCTTTAGAGCTGCACGACCAGCCATGTTGGAATAGTCTTTTTGGGGTGCTCTGTTGGATGCTTGCTCGAGGGGGAAGAGTAAGGTTTGGATCTTGGAATCCCCGTCTCTTCAAATATACGGTTAGCCCGAAGGATTGGGGGTGGCAAATGCAAAAATGCCTTGACTCCTCGCATTCGCTCAACACGTGGAAATGGTCATTATTGAGGCACTGAAGCCGAGGAGTACAACATTGATGAGAAGCCGGATACTGTTCGTCATAATAGGTACATTGGAGTATTCGGAGATGGAACCCGCCTTGCAATGCCGAAGACAAGACTACGCGCCGGACTCATCGTCATTGAAGCCTGGTTCAGGGGCTACTGAGGGAGTCCTGGATTAGGGGGTATCTGGACAACCGGACTATATACATCGTCCGGACTATTGAAGCGTGAAGATACAAGACACAAGACTCTGGCTCGTGTTCAGATGGGACTCTCCTTTGCGTGGAAGACAAGCTTGGTGATCCGGATATTATATTTCCTTCCTTGTAACCGACTCCATGTAAACCCTAGCCCTCTCCAGTGTCTATATAAACCGGAGAGGTTGGTCCTTAGAAGGAAAATCACATTTACAATCATACCATCATAGGCTAGCTTCTAGGGTTTAGCCTCTACGATCTCGTGGTAGATCTACTCTTGTACTACTCATATCTTCAATATTAATCAAGCAGGAAGTAGGGTTTTACCTCCATCGAGAGGGTCCGAACGTGGGTAAACATTATGTCCCTTGCTTCCTGTTACCATCAGCCTAAGACGCACAGATCGAGACCCCCTACCCGAGATCTGCCGGTTTTGACACCGACAAAGGGCTAAAGGCAAATGGAGGAGGGAGAGGAAGAGCGTGCGACAACAATTCCAAATCGAGAGGGAAAGGCGAAGAGTCGGTGGATGGTTGCTAGTTTGCCATGGTTCACGAAGAGGCGTCCCAGCCTACACGTCCATTCGGAAGTACTAGTAGAAAAGGACTCGCTGTCGTCTCACTGATACGTTGGAAGGGGACCACATGTCAACAAAACATGGTGTGTAATTTCTCGTGCAAAATGCGATCTGGCCGCGTTGGCCCGAGGTGCCGCATTAGTTATCGACCTTTGTTTTTTTATTGGCGTGCCGTTCAGTTTTGAAGCACGACTAACTAGTACTGTACGCATAGGAAATATAAACTACTCTACCACTACTCCACCTCCAGTACCAGTAGTATAAAGAAGATATATAGGCTGGAGCTTCAGCGCTTTCTTGCTAAGGGCTGCCCACTTGCTTCTCACACTATCGCCCTCTCTCCAGATCTAAAAAAGACGGCCTCTCTCTCCCTCCTCAACGGTGGTCATAGATCCGCCGGGGAAGAAAAGGACGTGCAACGTTGACGCACTCGTCATCGGCGAGCGAGGTCACGCACTGACGACAAGGCCGTCCTCTTAGACCTAGCGCCTGTGCGGGATGGCCTCCATCCCCAAGCTCGCTGCTGTAGTGTGTGTGGAGGACGACGACCATGAGTGAAGCCACTTCCCGCCGACGCTCAGGTATGCTACCTCTTTTTGAACCATACCCTTGTTCTATTGCCCCATCTGCCACGTCGTTGCATGTGGATCTTTTTCCACTCCACCATCTTCCCAATTTGCTATCCTCTGCTCTGCTGGCCACGCAGACGAAAACCATAACTTGCATTATTAAAGGAAACCCTACTTCATGCAGACTAATCCATGTCTGGGTTGAATAAGGAAAGGAAGGGAGACTGTACTGTCCAAGAGTGTAGGCATCAAACCCGCATCTAGGTTAAAAAGGGGAAAATCAGTAGCTAAGGAACGAGTCTCGTGTCTCTTGGTTGAAGAAGGGTAGAAAGGCATGCCAACGCAATAGAGAATAACCGGGTCGATCGGTTTGTTGTCCTCACATAGGAAAAAGGTGGCTAAAGAGAACAAAAATGGGACGTAATCCACATATGCTGCCTAGATATTTGTTGCTCTGGGCAACCATACCTCCCTCACCACTCTGCGTCCGTGCAGGTAGATCGTACTAGTGCGCCCACTGTTGAAATGGGCCTCCTGTGCTCTTATTGCCACTTTTTTGCTGTTAGTATAACGCCAATAGTCAAGTCAAGCAATGCTATTGCTAAAGTGATGCCACATTTCACTAATGCCGCTCTCAGTCTAATGCCACCGATAAATTTAAGCAATGCCATTTAATGTCACTAGATTATTTTAGGGTTAGCTATTGATTGTGGATGTATTAAAGATTTTTCAACTAAGGCATTCTAATGCTGTTGCACAGCCAGTATACCAACGATGAAACTTGTGCTTGATATTTGTGCAGGCAGAGATGTCTACCCGTTGCTATTTGGCAAACAAACAAAGTGTCCGCAATTTTGGTTGAACTGCACAAGAGAATAGTATAGTCACTGCATGCAGTGCCATTTGAAAATAGACACAAAAAGATTGGATAGTCACTTCATGGACTGCAGAAAAGTAGTACTATACTATTTATTGGCCAACACTATGTGCTTCATTGCTTTGGTCTGATTATACAATGGGCATCATTTTGCCAAAGTTAAAGTTTGTATTCCGAAAATAGTCTCGCGGTGTGATCGAGAGAAGACCAAATCATATTGCAGTGGATGTTCCTCCATCATGTGTGGTTCATTCTCATGGTTCCAGCTGTTGGTGAAACCACTTATATTTGCAAGAGGAATTTTAGACTTCACAAACAAATTTGTCTTTCAGTCTGTACTGAATGTTGGCCAAGAGAAGCATCCATGTTAGTAGGAAGAACATATGTTTTTTCTAGATCTTTGCTTTTGGAGCTACATATTTGTATATGATCTGTGAATCATTGAGATGCATTAACATGTTGATCTTATGTATGGGAATCGTACTACTTAGTTTTAGTTTTGACACAAGATCCGAAGTGGATGATCTTTGCTTTTGGATCTCCATATTTCTATATGATTTGTGAATCATTGAGATGCATTAATAGTTACTTATTTCTGTTTGCTCAGTGTCTACAAGTTACTGATCGATCACTAGCTAGATTACTAATGCGCTCCTGGCAGATTTATTTGCGATGCAAGATCCAAAGTGGTAGTTTTTTGAATAAAAATGCCTACCTCTGAAGAAACTGACAAGCTACACTATCCTACCTACTTGATCCTACACGGATAAACAGCAGATCACACATGTACTACCTCCTTTCTGGTTTGCAGGGCTCAATTCAAGAAACGACCTACTCGATCCTACATGAATAAATAGCGGATCACACATGTACTAGTACCTCCTTTCCGGTTTGCAGGGCTTAATTCAAACCTCTTACCAACCAAGGTACTCCCTCCGTCCGGGTTTATTAGTCCCGTGAGCAAAGCAGCAAGACCAAGGCATGTCAATAATTAACGGCATGCAAAAGTTTAAGCCTAATTCATTCTAGCGATTTAAGTGGCTGCATGCGTGCCCTCAGTTGCGACTCGTTGCATGCTGCTCCGCGTACTGGCTACGAGCGATTCTGAGTGCCTGCATGCAGTCGGCCATAATTAAGGCAACTAACTGATGCGAAAAAAGATGCACTCTAATTGTTGCGGGCTTTTTAAACCCGTGGAATCATTATTGACAAGGAGGGAGATGATTCGAGTGCACTCGTTTGACCGCCATGCCGGCGTGCGACCTAGACGGCACGGGACGACACAGTCATAATTTTAGTTTCTCTAGTTTTCCACGGCAAGCTGGCGCGCTAAGCAATGCCTGCTTATGCATTGAATTCCGATGACCGTCGCGCTACCTTCCGCCTATAAGTACTGTTTCCCGTCCTTCTCCGGTGGCACCGTGACCCAACTTGCCATATCCTCATAAGCCCCCACCGGCCCGACGTCGCTTGCCACGTCCGCCATGCCCCTGCCCGTCCGTGGTAGGCGACGCCGGAGGTGGTCACCACCGGAACTAGTGTTCGGTTTTTCACCGGAAGGCAGACAGAGGGAGGAGGCATTCTATCTGTCTTTTGATGGCAATGCGGAGATCGAGGACTTGTTGGAGCACGACCGCCTGGCGGAGGAGCAGGAGTTGTCGGAGCACGACCGCCTGGCGGAGGAGCAGCGTATCGCCGATTTGCGCTGCCAGCGGGACATGGAGTAGCAGTGCACCAACGCTCTGAGTCGCGAGCAGAGTGCCCGCAACTGGGCCGACTACGTGGAGGCTGGCGCCCGGCAAATAGCCCTGGAGGCTGTCGGGCACGGACGCGTTCGCGCCGTCGATTTTTACTACCAGCTCGTCAAGTGGGTTTCCCGCTTGGAAGACGAAGCTTCGGTGGACCATGCCGGCATGGAAAGGGCCAACGCGCGCGAGCAACGCGCCCTATCGCACCTCTAGCAAGTCCGAGGCGAGGCGCAGGACGCCTGTGCCAGCGTTTAGCGTGTACCATAGATGGCGGCCGGCATCGTCTAGTTAGCTAAGAGTAAGTTAGTACTTGTACGCTACTAGAGTATTAGTGGGAGTAGATAGTTAACTTGGCTATTATGGTTGTCAATGTGGAAGTTCAGTACTCTATATGTGGATCAGACCTGTTACTTTGCTCTGAATGTTGAAGTTTCCGTTTGAACGTATGGAATGGGCTGTTATTTTTTTAAATGGGTTCTATTTGTCCTCCATGGGTTTAGAGGCTGACTTGTGGGCCTACCAAGTTGACGCGTACACAATCAGGAGATGATTGTATGTGGAGAGGATGACAGCAGGGAACCGCTAAGGTCATGGCAGTACGCAAGGAAGTGCCTCCTTATTTCAAGCCAATAAAAAAATGGCTCCTCCTAGTGGATTTCTGACATCTGGGTCCCATGCCATTGTCAACGTAGTCAATAAACGAGAGAATTACACAACGAGCGGCCGACACCAGGGACCCAACAGCTCGACCAGTTATTTTTGTTTTGGGTTAATTTGATAAATGCCACTCCAAATTTGGTGTTTCCGAGAAATGCCACTCCAACTTCCAAACTTTGAAAAATGCCATTTCATGCCATTTCTAGTGGCATTTTTCGAAGTCTGGAGTGGCGTTTTTCAAAGTTTGCAAACTGCATTGGCGTTTTTCAAAGTTTGCAAAAATTGAAGTGGCATTTTTCAAAGTTTGGAAATTGCAGTGGCATTTTTATGAAGCGCCATAATTGGAGTGGCATTTATCTAATTTGTTTTTGAGACGGAAGCAGGGTGTCAACTGGGCTGTGCGGGACACGCTGGCTTGTCTAGACAGCCTTTTCTTTTATGTTTACCACAGACCAGCCCAGTAGTTTTTTTCTTTCTGAAAATGGCTAGCCCAGTTTTTTTGTGATTTGTCAAGTAAGTCGCTTTATCAAGCCTGTTGGGCTGCAAATCTTTTAAGACGAGGAGAGCTTCATTCGGCTGGCCAAGAAAATGGCCTATCAGTAATGAGAAATGGGTTATACATTTTTAATACACATCAAACCGGCAATTAGTTTCAAATATCTTTTTTTCATTTCGAGATTTTAAATTGCATTGATTTTTATGCATGGACAATTTATTGGATTTTATATTGATATACATTTATTTTTAAAATCAGTCTGAATGTGACTCGAAATTTTGGGATTAAAAAAATTTCAGACCGCACCGACATATGCAAAATTTCGTATAATTTTTTAACCGTGGCCATAATATGGGCTGTAATGCTAACAAAAAGAATATGGGCTCCAAAAAAACCCGTAAGAATTAGCAAATGGGCTGTAAATTATTAGAAATAATGGCAGATGGCATGTATGCTGTTTTCCACAGATTTGAGGCTTTCCTAAAAAAAGGTTGACGCACAAGCAGTGACTGTTGGATGTCCATCCAACGACCGTCGTGCTTCTTCAATCTCTGCTCTTCCTGCTCCAGCTGTTCAAACAAGCGCTGACGGGATTGCCTTCTCCCTCCTCCCCACGGCCGGCTGTGCTGCCGCGCAGGCCTCACCGCCCCACCGTACTCCCATCGCTGGGCTAGCCATCCCTCTACTCACCCACACCTGCTATTATTCTCCGGCGACGACAGATGAACTGGTAAAGCCTCGTACACTCGTATTCCCCTCAGCGTGGGAAACAACTGCCGAGTCTTCCCTGGCTCTGTGTCGTTCCCTTCCTAGGCCTCGCCGTCGTCCACCGCCCTGGTGCTCTCGGCGTGGCATGGTCAACATGGTCAACACCGACATGCATCCTAAGTGGACTGTACATGGAGAGGCTGACAGCTAGGTCCACGGCCGCACGGAAGGAAATGCCTCCTTATTACACGCAAAATAATGATTCATCCACCTGACATCTAGGACCCACCCAAAGGGCCTCTGTATTTCGCAAAAAAACGTTACCGCCGCTGATAGCTCGGACCCACCAGCTATATCTTCGCACGCAAGGAAGTGCCTCCTTATTACGCACAAAAAAATGAATACTCCCCCTGCTAGCTGGGACCCAATATAGTGGGCCTACTAAGTTGACGGGGACGGAGGGCTTTGTCAACTTAGTCAATATGCACGATTCTACCTCGAGTGACCGTACGATGTCCATCCAACAGCCATAGTGCTTCTTCAAGCTCTGGTCTTCTTGCTCCAGCCGCCCAAAGCAGCGCCGGTGTGCTGCCTACTCGTGCCTCCCGTGGCCGGCTGTGCTGCCGCGGAGGACTCAATGCCCCCATACAACTCCCACCGCTGGCCAGGCCATCCGTCCACTCCACTCACCCACATCCCCTGTTATTCTGCGGTGACGGCAGCGCAGCCGAACCAGTGAACCCTCGTACTCCTCTCCGCGTGGGCATCCACTGCCGCGTCTTCCTTGGCTCCGCGTCGTCCCCTTCCTAGGCCTCACCGTCGTCCACCGCCGTGGTGCTCTGCACGGCGTGGTCAATGTGGCCAACGACCGAATTCCATCAGAAGAGTACTATACGTGGAGAGGCTGACAGCTGGGTCCATGGTAGCCGCAAGGAAGTGCCTCCTAATTACGCAGAAAATAATTATACCTCCACCTGACAGCAGGGACCCACTGGATAGGCCACCAGTATTTCATGAAAAAAACGTTTCCCCCCTGACTGCTGGGACCCACCAGACGGGCCACTGTATTTTGCGAAAAAAACATTTCCCCCTGACTGCTGGGAACAACCGGACGGGCCACCGTATTTCGCGATGCTATCAGCTCGGACCCACTGGAAGTGCCTCCTTATTACGCGCAAAAATGAATACTCCCCCTGCTAGCTGGGACCCACCATGGTGGGAGGCTGACTTGTGGGCCTACTAAGTTGATTGGGACGGAGGCCTTTGTCAACTTTAGTCAATATGAACGATTCTAGCTCCAGTAACCGTACGATGTCCATCCAACGACCATAGTGCTTCTTCAACCTCTGGTCTTCTTGCTCCAGCCGCCCAAAGCAGCGCCGGTCGTGCCGCATGCTCCTGCCTCCCATAGCCGGCTGTGATGCCGCGGAGGCCTCACCGCCTCCTACTACTTCCACCGCTGGCCAAGCCATCCCTCTACTCACCCACACCCCCTGTTATTTGATATGTCTCCAACGTATCTATAATTTATGAAGCATGCATGCTATTTTTTTTAATATTTTTTGAATGTTTATGGGATTTATTATACACTTTTATATTGTTTTGGGACTAACCTATTAACCGGAGGCCCAGCCCATATTGCTGCTTTCCTGCCTATTTCAGTGTTTTGAAGAAAAGGAATATCAAACGGAGTCCAAACAGAATGAAACCTTCTGGAGCGTTATGTTTGGAACGGAAGCAATCCAGGAGACTTGGAGTTGAAGTCAAGGAAGCTTCGAGGTGGCCACGAGGGTGGGGGGCGCGCCCCCCTACTGGGCGTGCCCCCTTGTCTCATGGGCCCCTCAAGGCTCCCCCGACCGACTTCTTTAGCCTATATATTCCCATATACCCTAAAAACATCAAAGCAAACAATAGATCGGGAGTTCCACCGCCGCAAGCCTCTGTAGCCACCAGAAACATCTCGGGAGCCCGTTCCGGCACCCTGCTGGACGGGGAATCCCTCACCGGTGGCCATCTTCATCATCCCGGCGCTCTCCATGACGAGGAGGGAGTAGTTCACCCTCGGGGCTAAGGGTATGTACCAGTAGCTATGTGTTTGATCTCTCTCTCTCTCGTGTTCTCTCTATGGCACGATCTTGATGTATCACGAGATTTGTTATAATAGTTGGATCTTATGATGGTTCTCCCCCTCTACTCTCTTGTGATGAATTGAGTTTTCCCTTTGAAGTTATCTTATCGGATTGAGTCTTTAAGGATTGAGAACACTTGATGTATGTCTTGCCGTGCTTATCTGTGGTGACAATGGGATATTCATGTGATCCACTTGATGTATGTTTTGTTGATCAACTTGCGGGTTCCACCCATGAACCTATGCATAGGGGTTCGCACACATTTTCGTCTTGACTCTCCGGTAGAAACTTTGTGGCACTCTTGAAAGTACTTTGTGTTGGTTGAATAGATGAATCTGAGATTGTGTGATGCATATTGTATAATCATGCCAACGGATACTTGAGGTGACAATGGAGTATATAGGTGACATTAGGGTTTTGGTTGATTTGTGTCTTAAGGTGTTATTCTAGTATGAAATCTATGATAGATTGAACGGAAAGAATGGCTTCATGTTATTTTACAACGGACTCTTGAATAGATAGAACAGAAAGGATAACTTTGAGGTGGTTTCGTACCCTACCATAATCTCTTCGTTTGCTCTCCGCTATTAGTGACTTTGGAGTGACTCTTTGTTGCATGTTGAGGGATAGTTATTTGATCTAATTATGTTATTATTGTTGAGAGAACTTGCACTAGTGAAAGTATGAACCTTAGGCCTTGTTTCCTACCATTTCAATACCGTTTACGCTCACTTTTATTATTAGTTACCTTGCTGTTTTTATAATTTCATATTACAAAAACCTATATCTACCATCCATATTGCACTTGTATCACCATCTCTTCGCTGAACTAGTGCACCTATACAATTTACCATTGTATTGGGTGTGTTGGGGACACAAGAGACACTTTGTTATTTGGTTGCAGGGTTTTTTGTGAGAGACCATCTTCATCCTACGCCTCCCAGAGATTTAAACCTTAGGTCATCCACTTGAGGGAAATTTGCTACTGTCCTACAAACCTCTGCACTTGGAGGCCCAACATCGTCTACAAGAAGAAGGTTGTGTAATAGACATCAAGATCTTTTCTGGCGCCGTTGCTGGGAAGGTGAGTGCTTGAAGGTATATCTTTAGATCTTGCAATCGAATCTTTTTGTTTCTTGTTTTATCACTAGTTTAGTTTATAAAATAAAATTACCAAAAATGGAATTGAGTTTGCCTCATACGCTTCATATTGTTAATATCTTTCGAGAGTATGATGGAAAGGAAAATTGTGCTCAAGTGCTAGAAGAAGAATGCATTAGAATGTTTGGCACTAAATCTTTGTATGATGAGCATGATTGCAATGTTGTTAGTATGAATTCTTTGAATACCCATGATGCTAATGATATGCAAAGCCACAAGCTTGGGGATGCTATGTTTGATGAAGATGATATGTTTAGTCCCCAAGTTTTTATGGGAATATTTATTATGATGAAAGCATGCCTCCTATTTATGATGAATATATTGATGAAAGTGGATTTGGAGAGGTCATGACTTTATTTAGTGATGAATCCGCTATTTCGGAAGAGGTTCCAATTGATTATGAGAACAAAGTTACTATCTATGATGATTATTGTGATGACTTGTATGCTATTAAGAATAATGATAACCATGAAACTTTTCATCATGATTTTAGTTTTCAATTGGATTATGCTTCACATGATAGTTATTTTGTTGAGTTTGCTCCCACTACTATTCATGAGAAGAATTTTGCTTATGTGGAGATTAGTAAATTTTCTATGCTTGTAGATCATGAAAAGAATGCTTTAGGTGCTAGTTATATTGTTGAATTCATTCATGATGCTACCAAAAATTATTATGAGGGAGGAACATATGCTTGCAGGAATTTCAATAATATCAAGTTTCCTCTCTACGTGCTTAAAATCTTGAAGTTATGCTTGTTTTGCCTTCCTATGCTAGTTAATTATTGTTCCCATAAGTTTTTTGCTCACAAAATCACTATTCATAGGAAGTGGGTTAGACTTAAATGTGCTATTCATATGCTTCATGATGCTCCCGTTACGTTCCAATTCTTATCTTTTATGTGAGCATCATTGTCATCATCATGCCTAGCTAAAAGGCATTAAAGAAAAGCGCTTGTTGGGAGACAACCCAATATGTATCCTTACTGTTTTTGTGTGTCGACATTATTATGCTACTGTAGTAATAATGTTTTATAGCTTTTGTTTCAATAAAGTGCCAAGTAAGACCTTTAGGATAGCTTACGGTGATAGTTGTGTTGATCCTGCTGAAAATCAGAAACTTTTGCACCCAGTAAATTAGTTTTGATAATTCACAGAAACATGATTCTTATCTGATTCGTTTTGCTCTGGATTGGTACAAAACTTTCCTAGTACTTCCTAATTTTGTAGGATTTTTGGATTTCCACAAGTATACGTTTGATACAGATTACTACAGACTGTTCTGTTTTTGACAGATTCTGTTTTCTATGTGTTGTTTGCTTATTTTGATGAATCTATGAGTAGTACCGGAGGGTATGAACCATGAGAAGTTGGAATACAGTAGATATTACACCAATATGAATTTGGAATGAGTTCATTACAGTACCTAAGTAGTGGTTTTATTTTCTTATACTAACAGAGCTTACGAGTTTTCTGTTGAGTTTTGTGTTGTGAAGTTTTCAAGTTTTGGGTAAAGATTCGATGGATTATGGAATAAGGAGTGTCAAGAGCCTAATATTGGGGATTACAAAGGCACACCAAGGTAATATTCAAGGACAACCAAGAGCCTAAGCTTGGGGATGCCCCGTATGGCATCCCCTCTTTCGTCGTCGTCCATCGGTAATTTTACTTGGAGCTATATTTTTATTCACCACATGATATGTGTTTTGCTTGGAGCGTCATTTGATTTTGTTAGTATTTGCTTGCTGTTATTTAGATTAATGTTTTGCATCTTTAGTTTCAATAAAAATGTCAAGGATAGCCTTTACCATGCTTATTTTTCTAGTATACATGTTGCTGTTTGAAAACAGAAAGTTTACCGCTGTTACAAAAATTCCTTAGAAAAGTCAGGGAATGGTATAATGTGGAAACTTTTTGCATATTAAGATATGATAAATCTTCTACAGCGTCATATTTTTCTCATAATTTTTGGAGTTAGGGAAGTATGATGAATCTTGCATTCCTTACAGACCATACTGTTTTGGCAGATTGCTGTTATGGTTGCATTGTTTGCATATGTTTGCTTGTTTAATGATTCTATTTGAGGATAGGAGCATTAAATATGCAGAGGCATTTAGTATGCAGTGTTGAATAATAATTTTAGTGATTTGTTACAGTAGAGAATGATAAGGTTTTTGCATTGGTTTATACTAACTTATCTCACGAGTTCTTGTTGAGTTTGAAGCTTTCGAGATTTAGGAAACCG
Organism: Triticum aestivum; assembly: GCF_018294505.1. Taxonomy (NCBI): domain Eukaryota; kingdom Viridiplantae; phylum Streptophyta; class Magnoliopsida; order Poales; family Poaceae; genus Triticum; species Triticum aestivum. The sequence continues at coordinate 600,978,473 of NC_057810.1, forward strand.
AGATATAAAAGTAATTAAGGAGACACAAAAGCTTAAGCTTGGGGATGCCCAAGGCACCCCAAGATAATATTTCAAGAATTCTCAAACATCTAAGCTTGGGGATGCCCCGTTAGGCATCCCACCTTTCTTCTTCAACAACTATCGGTTAGTATTAGTTGAGCCTAAGTTTTTTGCTTCTTCACATGAGTTGTGCTATCCTTGCAATGTTATTTTATTTTGTTTTGCTTGCTGTTTGAATAAAATACCAAGATCTAAAATTCTTAAGTGAGAGATAGAGTCTTCACATAGTTACACAATTATTTAGCTACTCATTGATCTTCACTTATATGTTTTTTGGAGTAGTTTGTCATTTACTTGTGTGCTTCACTTATATCCTATGAGTAAATGGTTGAATGAGTTGAATGTCATAAATCTAAAATTATATATGTTTCATTTGCTTATCCCATGGGGAGTAATGACTTCACATCTAAGAAGTAGAGGTTGTAAATTTATTAAAGGTTAGCAAGCATTGTATTGGTCATTTGAACAATTCATGAAAGAATATTGAAGGAAGAGAGATTTCACATATAAATATACTATCTTAGACACCTTTTATAATTGTGAGCACTCAATAAATATGACATGCTAAAGAGTTGATGTTGGACAAGGAAGATGAAGTAATGGGTTATGTTTTCTCACATCTCAGTTAAAGTATATTGTCATGGATCATTCAAACATGTTGAGCCTGCCTTTATCCCTCATGCTATCCAAAATTCATTGCACCAAGTAGAGATACTACTTGTGCTTCCAAATATCCGTAAACCCAGTTTTTGCCATGAGTGTCCACCATACCTACCTATATACGGTATTTACCTTCCGTTCCAAGTAAATTTGCATGTGCTAAACTCTAAACTTTCAAATAATAATCTATTTTGTATGCCCGAATCGCTCATGTAGCGACTAGGGCTGTCAGTATATTCCATGCTAGGTGGGTTATTGTCAAGATGAGTGAACTCCGCTCATCATTCACGAGAAAAATGGCTGGTAACCGGGATGCCCAATCCCATGATCAAAAGATCAAAATCAAATCAAAAAATAATTAAAACAAAACTCCCCCAGGACTGTTGTTGGTATGGACGGTACCCCGTTGTTTCGGATGGCCGTGGAGTGTGATTGTTGGTGGAGGGGGAGTAAAAACTTTACCATTCTGTTTGGGAACTGCCTATAATGTATGTAGTATGGAAGATATTGGGAACGCTTGGTTGTTATGTTGACAATGAGATCATACCTCTCAAAAATGTTTATCTCTATTTCAAAATCGAGCTCTGGCACGTCTGCAAATCCCTGCTTCCCTCTGCGAAGGGCCTATCTTTTACTTTTATGCAAGAGTCAAGGTGATCTTCACCTTTCCCTTTTTCATTTTATCCTTTGGCAAGCACCTCGTGTTGGAAAGATCCTGATATATATATATATATATATATATATATATATATATATATATATCCAATTGGATGTAAGTTAGCATGAACTATTATTGTTGAAATCACCCAAAGGTGAATACATTGGGAGGCAACACTATAAGCCCCTATCTTTCTCAGTGTCCGATTCAAACTTCATAACCATAAGTATTGCGTGAGTGTTAGCAATTGTACAAGACTATATGATAGTTAAGTATGTGGAGTTTGCCAAATCAAAGCTCTGACATAGACCCTTCCTGAAAATAAGATGAATTCTAATTGTTTGATGACTGAGAATGAAGTTTGCTAGTTTTCAAGAAAGTTTATGGTCTAAGCTTTAACATGTGAATAGCTTATTACTTGATCTTGAGAAGTTTTATGAGATGAACTATTGTTATGACATATAATCATGCTAGAAAAGGTGATTGAAATTATCATTGGTGAAACTTGTGCACCTGCTAGCATTCACACTTCATAAATTCTTTCTTTTATCATTTACCTACTCGAGGACGAGTTGGAATTAAGCTTGGGGATGCTGATACGTCTCCAACGTATCTATAATTTATGAAGCATTCATGCTATTTTATTATCTGTTTTGAATGTTTATGGGCTTTATTATACACTTTTATATTATTTTTGGGACTAACCTATTAACCGGAGGCCCAACCCATATTGTTGTTTTCTTGCCTATTTCAGTGTTTCGAAGAAAAGGAATATCAAACGGAGTCCAAACGGAATTTAACCTTTGGGAGCGTTATTTTTGGAACGGAAGCAATCTAGGAGACTTGGAGTTGAAGTCAAGGAAGCTTTGAGGTGGCCACGAGGGTGGGGGGCGCGCCCCCCTACTGGGTGTCGTGGTTCTAAGTCTGACAGTAGTGTAGGGGGTAGGTATGGAGAGGCAAGATCCTAGATATGGAGTAGTTGTATACGCAAGAGATTTACGAGTTCAGGCCCTTCTTGGAGGAAGTAATAGCCCTACGTCTCGGAGCCCGGAGGCGGTCGACTATATTATGTGCGTATGAGTTACAGGGGTGCGAACCCTTTACACTAAGGAGGGGGGTGGCTTATATAGAATTTGGCAGACCCCTCCGGCCCTCAGTTATGTAGGGTTTAAAGTACATTAAGATCAGGCGTTACTGGTAACACCACAAATAAAGTGCCATGATGACCATAAAAGCTACTTACTGACCGACCGTTTGCGTGCAGAGTGACTTTAGATCTCCTGGCTGTCGAGTGGTTGGCTTCATGGTCGAGTGGTTGGCTTCATGGTCGAGTGATTGGCTTCATGGTCGAGTGTCTTCAAGTCCGTCGAGTGGAACACTTCTGAGTCGATTGACAGGTGGTTTCTTCTAGAGATGTCCTTGGGGAGGGTAGTTTGGACAGGCCCATGACCCTACCCTAGGTACATAGCTTCATCATTAGCCCCCGAATGGATCGAAGTTTGAGTGGGGAAGGAGTTGAGAACTCTTTCGACCCATTTTGTGCAATATGAGTATATCTTGCTCTGAGTCCATGAACCTAAATAACGACACCAACTTCTTCTTCGGCCGCCTTGGTCCATTCTTGGTTTCAGTCGAGTGAATTTCTTTACTTGAAAAGCTCCGAGTGACGGTGTGGAGGGGATCCTCCATCTGACAAGTTGTTCTGCTGCTCGCGGATTTAGCGGGATTCGCATTTCGGGAAGCACACGGTGCGGAGGAGGCCGTAGTAATCGGATGGGATGAGGCAGGGACGCCTCAATCTCCGCGCCACCTTTTTCGCCACATATCGCGCGCGCGACTGTTGCAGGATTTGACAGGATCGCCCGGGCCTACAGGTCAGTCACTCGGAAGTAACCTCATATAAGGCGCCGGATGGGGGTTTTTGAACAATGCGTTCTCATTTCCTCCTCTCTTCCTCAGACTTATCCACCGCGTTCGGTCCCGTCTCAGTGCTGCTGCCCCATGCGCGTCTCACCGGTGACAATGGTGAAAGAGAAGACTATGACCCTAGAGCGGGCGAAGAAAGCGATGGCGAAGGCGAAGGGAAGGGCGACCAGCCGGGGCGGATCTTCATCGAGGGCCGGCCTGCCGTAGGGCTGGATCCAGGGCCACTGGATCCGCTCGATGATTCGTCAAGAAGATCTTGACGACCTGGCCGATGGAGGACTGATCCCCCACGGATCGGCACGGCTCCCGGGGAAGGAGTTTGAGCCACAGCCTCAGGAGGGTGAGTGCGTTCTCTTGGCCATCCATGTCGACCGTGGGTTTTCTTTGCCGCCTCATCCTTTCTTTTAGGGATTTCTGAATTTCTTTGGGGCGTAACTCCACCACTTCACACCCAATACCATCGCGTACCTTGCTGCTTTCGTGTCTTTGTGCGAGAATTTCTTGGGTTGTCGACCTCATTGGGGTCTTTTCAAGCACATTTTCACCTGTCTCTCCCAGACGGTGAAAAAGGCCAATCCGAGTGACGAGCGAACACAAGTGATTCAGATGTGTGGGGGTCTTGGGGTGCAAATGAGGGAGAAAAGTTCTTTTCTGGCCATGATTCTACCCGACTCGGTCCGTGGATGGCAGTCGACCTGGTTCTACTACAAAGACCAGCCGACGCCAGGGCAGTCAATCGGACTCCCTCCTTTTTCCATGGACCGAGTGAGGAAACCTTCCTCTTTGAAGGTGATGCCGGAAGAGAAGGCGCAAGTTAAGGTGTTGGTCGAACGTGTTGTCCAGCTTATCCGTGACGGGGTGACCGGCATGGACCTCTTGGAGGTTTTCCTCCTCCGACGCATCCAGCCGCTTCAAGCTCAAGACCATCCGATGTGGTTGTATTCTGGCACTGAGGACACCACTCAGATCCACCCGGAGGAGGTCGAGGATGCCAAGCTGGAGAGGTGGCTGGCGAGCATCACAGGGAACAAAGACAACCCCCGAGGAGCCAGGAGGATTCCTCCACTCGACCAATCGTATGAAGCGGATAAGGTCCAACTCTGCATCTCTGACAGTGGCCTTGCTTTCTTCATTCTATTTGCTTGAAATCAATCGACTGACTTTTGTCTTGTTTGTTGTCTTCTAGGCCACTACTGAGATGTACTCGATGCCCAACGGGGAGCAAGAATAGGCCGAGGAGGGAGAGGCGAGTGGAGGTGAAAGTGAGGAGGAGTGGCAATCTGATGGTGAGGGGGAAGAGGATGACGATGGCTCCAGTGAAGAGGAAGAGGAGGAAGTCGACCCTCCTTGCACGGAAAGGCGATCCAAGCTCACCCACGACCCCGCAAGCGTGTGTGGCTAAGCGACTGCGTCTGTTGGGCAATCGTCAAAGCGCCCTCGGGCAGCTTCTCCGACGCCGACTGAGAAAGCGCCGAAGCATCCACGAGCGGCGCCATCAAAGCCGCCGAAGGCCTTGCCCAAGATGAGAATGGCCATCCCCACTATCTCCGGGTAACAACAGAACTTGTATTTTCTTGTTTAGCACGGACAAACTCTTGGTCGACTCATCGACTAACCGACTGGTTTCTGAAATCTGCAGTGCTGCTACCTCCGAGACCTCCGCCAAGAACGAAGATCAGGAAATGGAAGACGCTGCTACCTCCAACCTTGGTACGCTCTCTGTAGTTTTACTTTTGGTCGATTGGAGTTCGATTTTAACTTTGGATTTTTCCTGTAGTTCCTCCTCATGTCATCGATCTCCCTGATGATGACGACAAGGCACCACTGAGGTCGAGGAGGAATAGAAAGGCGTCGGCTGGCAAGACTACTCAGAATGTATCAGTGGCTGAGACATTGGTTCCAGAGGGTGGCAATATCACTCGGAACTCCGTGTCCTTCGCTGTGCCACGGACGAGTGCCCGGCCTTCGTCATCGATAGCTGATCCGCCCTCCCTTTTAGCCACACACCATGTCCCAGAGGACCAAGTGGGTGCTGCTAAAGAGGCTATACGCCAGGCGGGGATCATGATGGAGCAGGTGAAGGCGATCCGGGAAGCCAGCCAAGCGGCTATGATGCTAGCTCAGCCCTTTAGAGCAACGTCCAGGTTACTTGGTCACCGCTTGTTCTGTTAGAATATGCTATTTGAAGACTTTCTTTCCGAAGATCTTTGTATCTGTACACCCACTGGGTGTGTCGATTGAATTTTTGGATTTGTGGGGGCACGCTGAGTGCACCCACTGGGTGTAGTCCCCGAGACTATGGTGGACTGCTGGCAGTCGACTGTAGTCTTCATATTTTGAATTTCTTCACTCTAACTTCTTCACTCAGTCTGGTCGGACCATGTCGAATGGAATCTTGGAACCGGTGGGGGCACGCTGAGTGCACCCACTGGGTGTAGTCCCCGAGACTATGGTGGACTGCTGGCAGTCGACTGTAGTCTGAAGAACCTGTTTTTTTGTAGATCATGATGAGACCAAGGCTCACTGCTGGTAGTTAGCTATAGAGCTATAGTCTTAGGATCATAACCTCTTTATCTCTTTTCGGCCGAATGATCGGACCAAGTCAGTAGAACCAGTGGGGGCACACTGAGTGCACCCACTAGGTGTAGTCCCCGAGACTACTGTTGAATATTTTGATTCGACTGTAGTCTTACAAATGTTACAGTTTTTCTCTTAGTCACTCCGAAGCAACCTCTCTTTGATGTCTGTTGACTGACTCTTCGTAGAAATCTTGCGAGCTTGTGGCTCGCTATACTGAGTTGGAAAACAAACATATCCAGCTTGACCTTGACTTGAAGCTTGTTCAGGAGAACTTTCAGAAGGCGAAGGACGAAGCAAAAGGTATGATTGGTGAGAACTTGACAACTGTCTTTATCTTTCTGCCCATTCCTGATTCTGATCTCATTGTCATTTTGCAGATAAAATGAAGGAGGCTCTGAAGAAGAAGGACCACGACCTTGCCGAGGCGCAGAAGGCGGATTTGGACAAAACGAAGCTTGCGGAAGAAAAACTGGCTTCAGTCCGTAAACTTGAAGAGGAGAACGCCAATCTGAAAGCTGCTCTCGACGCGGCCAACAAGGAAGTCAGCCGTTTGAAGAATGATAAGATAGCTCTGAATGACAAGGCTGGTGAACTGGTGGGGAAGAAGAACGATCTGGAGGCTTATCTGGGAGGGCTCGCCAAGAAGTTATTCATCATGCTTGAGGGTAATCTCTCCTACCCGACTGACTTGTAATCATCGACTTATCGTAGAACTGCTAGTTTATCTTTGAGTTGTGTTTACAGAATTCTGCCAAAACTTCGAGGAGGAGACCAGTCGAGTGGAGACAGGATTGGACCCCATTAACTCTCTTGTGAAGGACGAAGCAGCTATGAACGTGCTCCGACTGGAGTCTCGTGTTGCTGGTGTGGTTGACTACCTTGCTCGACTGAAGGTTGCGGCGTCGCGAATCGACACGACACTTTGGCCAGGAGAGACGCTTCAAAATGGCCTCGAGTCTCTAATGACTCGATTGAATGAGGTTCCAGGTCGAGTGCAAGAATGGAAGAAGTGTTCTGCCAGGTGCGGTGCTGATGTTGCTCTGTCCCTGGTCCGTGTTCACTGCAAGGATGCGCGAGAGGACAAGATGGCGTCCCTCAAAGTGGCCAGTACCAAGAAGCATGACTTCCAATCTTTCATGGAGACCTTCATTGCTGCTGCCACTCGGATTGCTGACGGAATCGACTTGGACCAGTTTGTCGCGCCCTCCAGTCCTCCACCTGAGGAGTAAAAAACTTCTATGCTTCGCCTTAAATTTGCCTCGGAATGCCGAGTGGTTTTGTAACCGATAAACTTTTACAGGCTTGACGCCAAAGCACTTTTTAACCCATAGGATGTTATCTAAACTTGACTTATCGTTGAATATGCTTGCATTTGCCTTCGAGCGAACTTTGTTCTTCACTAGGAATATACTTTAATGCTTGTAACGCAGCTCTGAGGTGGAAAATCCAGTCGACCTGCACCTCATCGCTCTTGCCGGTAGGGATGGAGCATAGATTGCAGTCGACCTGCATCCTTGCGGATCAGGATGGAGCGCACGTTGTATTTGTGGCGTAGCTCCAAAGGAGAAGGCAGCAGTCGACCTGCACCTCGTCGTCCTTGCAGAGCGCATGCTGTATTTGTGGCATAGCTCCGAAGGAGAAGGCGGTAGTCGACCTGCACCTCGTCATCCTTGCAGAGCGCATGTTGTATTTGTGGCGTAGCTCCGAAGGAGAAGGCAGCAGTCGACCTGCACCTCGTCGTCCTTGCGGATCGGAATGGATTTCATACTTAGGCGAGTACTGGACTGCAGCTAAGCCTCCGAGTGGGAGGGTTGCTCTCCACTCGGTAGGATTTTCGAATACTTAGGCGAGTACTAAACTGCAGCTAAGCCCCCGAGTGGGAGGGTTGCTCTCCACTCGGTAGGATTTTCAAATACTTAGGCGAGTACTGGACTGCAGCTAAGCCCCCGAGGGGGAGGTTTGCTCTCCACTCGGCAGGATTTTCAAATACTTAGGCGAGTACTGTACTGCAGCTAAGCCCCCGAGTGGGAGGTTTGCTCTCCACTCGGTAGGATTTTCAAATAACTAGGCGAGTACTAGACTGCAGCTAAGCCCCCGGGTGAGAGGTTTGCTCTCCACT
>NC_057810.1:600986710-601004289 GCF_018294505.1 Triticum aestivum
CCCGAGTGGGAGGTTTGCTCTCCACTTGGTAGGATTTTCAAATACTTAGGCGAGTACTGGACTGCAGCTAAGCCTCCGAGTGAGAGGTTTGCTCTCCACTCAGTAGGATTTTCAAATACTTAGGCGAGTACTTGACTGCAGCTAAGCCCACGAGTGAGAGGTTTGCTCTCCACTCGGTAGGATTTCAAATACTTAGGCGAGTACTGGACTGCAGCTAAGACTCCGAGTGAGAGGTTTGCTCTCCACTTGGTAAGGTTTTCAAATACTTAGGCGAAACGGATTCGAAGCTAAGTCCCCGAGTGAGAGGTTTGCTCTCCACTCGGTAGGGTTTTCAAATACCTAGGTGAAACGGATTCGCAGCTAAGCCCCCGAGTGAGAGGCTTGCTCGTCACTCGATAGGGATTTTTTTACAAACTTAGGCGAAACGGATTCGCAGCTAAGCCACCCACTAGGGGATTTCTCACATAAACAAAAGCAACAACAATCACTGGGAAAATTATAACACTCTTGTCTTTGATAAACAAACTACAGAGGTACTTTTTATTACATCTCATCCGAGTGAGAACTTAAGTATAAAAGGGACGGAGCAGCTCCGCATTCCAAGCTCGTGGCTCATCAATCTGGCGATCGACATTGTAAATACGATCCGCTCCATGGTGGAGAACTTTGGTGACGATGAAGGGGCCTTCCCAGGTAGGAGCGAGCTTGTGCGGTTTCTGTTGATCCACTCGGAGGACCAAGTCTCCTTCTTGGAAGGCTCGACTCTTCACGTTTCTGGCATGGAATTGATGCAAGTCTTGCTGATAGAAGTCGATCGGATCATGGCCATCTCTCTTTCTTCTTCTAGAAGGTTGACTGCATCCTGTCGGGCTTGTTCTGCTTCATCTTCAGAGTAGAGCTCGACTCGGGGTGCAATGTGAAGCAGGTCACTTGGCAGAACTGCTTCATCTCCATAGACCATAAAGAATGGAGTTCGCCTAGTCGACCGATTAGGAGTGGTCCTCAATCCCCAAAGAACTGAAGGAAGTTCATCGACCCACGCTCCTGCTGCGTGCTTGAGATCACGCATCAACCGGGGTTTTAGTCCTTTGAGAATTAGGCCGTTTGCTCTTTCTGCTTGTCCATTTGACTGGGGGTGGGCAATGGAAGCGTAGTCGACTCGCGTGCCTTGAGAAGCACAAAGTGCTCTGAATTGGTCGGAATTGAAGTTTGACCCATTATCAGTGATGATGTTATGCGGAACTCCATATCTGAATATCAAGTCTCTGATGAAGCTGATAGCAGTGATGGCATCAAGATTCTTGATAGGCTTAGCTTCAATCCACTTAGTGAACTTGTCGAGTGCCACCAGTACATGGGTGAAGCCGCTCCTGCCAGTTCTCAGTGGTCCAACCATATCTAATCCCCAAACAGAAAAGGGCTAGACGAGTGGAATGGTCTTCAAAGCTGAGGCGGGTTTGTGCGACATATTGGAATAGAACTGACATCCTTCGCACTTGTCGACTATCTCCTTCACCATTTCATTCGCCCTTGGCCAGTAAAACCCCGGTCGGTATGCTTTAGCCACAATGGTCCGGGAGGAAGCATGATGACCACAGGTCCCCGAGTGGATATCGTCAAGAATTATCTGACCTTCTTCTGGTGTTATACATTTCTGACCGACTCCAGTCGCACTTTCCCTATACAACTGTCCCTTTATCACAGTAAAGGCTTTGGATCGACGGACCATCTGTCGATCCTCTTCTTCATTCTCTGGGAGCTCTTTCCTTAGGATATACGCGATGTACGACACCGTCCAGTCGGGAGTGATGACCAAAACTTCCATGATCAGGTCGACCACAGCTGGAACTTCAACTTCAGTCGGACCCGTGGCACTTTTTGGTTGCGGGGCTTCTTTGGTGAAAGGATCCTCTTGAACTGATGGTGTCTGGATGTGTTCCAAAAACACATTACTGGGAACGACTTCTCTCTTGGAACCTATTTTTGCCAAATCATTAGCCGGTTGATTTTGCAGTCGGGGTATATGATGAAGCTCTAACCCCTCGAATTTCTTCTCTAGCTTTCTCACTGCATTGCAGTAACCAGTCATGGCCAGACTTCTTACGTCCCACTCCTTCATCACTTGGTTAACCACCAAATCTGAGTCGCCATAGACCATGAGGCGACGGACGCCGAGTGAAATGGCCATACGCAACCCATACAAAAGTGCTTCGTATTCTGCTTCGTTATTGGAAGAATCAAAGTGAATCTGGAGCACATATCTGAGCTTATCTCCTCGGGGGACACCAAAACTACCCCAGCACCGGAACCATTCAGCATCTTAGAACCATCAAAGAACATGGTCCAGTGCTCCGAGTGAACTTGAGTCGGCAGTTGCTGCTCAGTCCACTCGGCGATGAAATCCACTATTGCTTGGGACTTGATGGCTTTCTTTGCCTCGAACTTGATATCTTGGGGAAGGAGTTCAATCACCCATTTTGCCACTCGACCGGTCGCATCTTTGTTGTGCAGAATCTTTGACAATGGAGCGTTGCTGATGACTGTAATGGAATGGTCAGAGAAGTAATGAGCAACCTTCTTCGTGGTCATATAGATCCCATATACAAGCTTCTGATAATGAGGGTATCTTTGCTTTGATGGGGTCAAAACTTCAGAAACATAATATACTGGGTGCTAAACTTTAAAGGCCTTTCCTTCTTCGCGCTCGACCGTAAGTACTATACTGACGACTTGTCCGTGGCTGCAATGTAAAGCAGCAAAGGCTCTTCGCTCATTGGGGCAGCAAGCACCGGCTGGGTGGAGAGCAGGGCTTTTAGCTCTGCAAATGCTGCATCAGCTTCGGGAGTCCACTCGAACTTGTCTGACTTCTTCATCAGTCGGTAAAGAGGCAATGCCTTCTCACTGAGACGAGAGATGAATCGACTTAAAGCGGCCAAGCAACCAGTAAGCTTCTGGACATTGTGCACACGCACAGGACATTTAATTCGGAGTATAGTACCAACTTTTTCTGGATTGGCATTGATTCCTTGTTCAGAAATGAGAAAACCGAGTAACTTTCCACCAGGAACTCCGAATGGTTACTTTGATGGATTAAGCTTAATATCATACCTCCTGAGGTTGGCAAATGTTTCAGCAAGGTTAGTCAGCAGGTCGGAACCTTTCTGTGACTTGACCACAATATCATCCATGTATGCTTCCACATTCCGACTGATTTGAGTGAGCAAACACTTCTGAATCATCCTCATGAATGTGGCTCCGACATTCTTGAGGCCGAATAGCATGGTGACATAACAGAAGCATCCGAATGGAGTGATGAAAGCTATTTTGATCTCATCGGGTCCATACAGACGGATCTGATGGTAAACGGAATAGGCGTCTAAAAAAGACAGGTGCTCACATCCCGCGGTCGAGTCGGCTATTTGGTCGATGCGGGGGAGAGGAAAATGATCTTTCGGGCAGGCCCGATTGATATGTTTGAAGTCGATGCACATGCGAAGTGACTTGTCCTTCTTGGGGACCATGACAACATTGGCGAGCCACTCGGAGTGGTAAATCTCTCGGATAAACTCCGCTGCTAAGAGCCGAGCCACCTGCTCGCCAATGGCCTTTCTTTTCTGGACGGCGGACCATCGAAGATGTTCTTTGACAGGTTTCACTTTTGAGTCGACTCGTAGGCGATGCTCAGCCAGCCCCCTGGGAACACCCGACATGTCAGAAGGTTTCCATGCGAAGATGCCCCAGTTCTCACGGAGGAACTGGATGAGCGCTTCTTCCTATTTGGAGTTGAGTGTTGTAGAGATATGAGTCGGAGCAGCATTGGGGTCGGTCGGGTGAATGTGAATCGGTTTTGTCTCACCGGATGACTGAAACGCTGATTCCGTAGCGGGTTTCTTGGCTCGCAACAAATCACTTGGGTCTGCAGTTTTCTGGTATTCCTGTAGCTCCACCACTGCCATCTGAGCATTGGCGATCTTTGAGCCTTTCTGAAAGCACTCTTCCGCTTTCTTCCAATCCAGTAATAGTGATCACACCTTTGGGACCAGGCATCTTCAATTTGAGGTACACATAACATGGTCGAGCCATGAAACGTGCATAAGCTGGCCTGCCCAAAATAGCGTGATAAGCACTCTGGAAATCCACAACTTCAAACGTCAACTTTTCTTTGTGGTAATGCTTGGAATCGCCAAAAACCACATCAAGAGCAATTTGGCCGAGTGACTCAGCCTTCTTTCCAGGAATGACTCCATGGAAACTCATGTTGCTGGTACTGAGTCTGGACATCAGAATGCCCATCCCTTTCAATGTCTCTGCATATAATATATTTAGGCCACTACCACCATCCATCAAAACCTTAGTCTGTCGAGTGCCTTCGAAGACTGGGTCAACCACCAAAGCTTGCCTCCCAGGGGTGGCTATGTGTGTCGGATGATCGGACTGGTCGAATGTGATGGCAGTCTGAGACCATTTCAGATAACTGGGTGTCACCGGAGCAACCATATTCACTTCTCGGTTGATAACTTCCAGTCGACTTTTGCTTTCAACATCAGCAAAAATCATCAGGGTGGAATTGACATGGGGATATCCATCATCACTATCCTCTTTGTCCTCAACTTTGTCTGACTCCTTTTCCTTATCTTTGGGCTGTTTCCCCTGAAATTGCCGGATCAAGAGCCGACATTGTCGAGTGGTATGTTTCAGGTAAATGAATTTACCCTCCTCATCTTTCTTCGTGTGGATGTGGCACGGCAAATTCATCACGTCATTTCCTTCCTTGTCCTTCACCTTCTTAGGGTTCCAAGACCCTTTGGGCTTCCCTTTAAACTTTCCTTGAGTCATGGCCAAGGCTTCTCCAGGAGCTGCTGGCTCGGCTTTCCGCTTCTTCTTCCGACTGGAGTTCCCTCCTCCGGTTTCGTGGGCGACTGACTTGTGCTTGCCACTACGGAGCCGATCCTCTTCCTCACCATTGGCATACTTGGTGGCAATCTCCATCATTCGACTCAGAGACATGTCTCCGGTTCGACCGAATTTCAGGTTTAGCTCTCTGTACTTAACGCCTTCCTTGAAGGCATAGACTGCCTGGTGATCAGATACATTCTCTATCATGTGATGCAACATGATCCATCTCTGGATGTAATCCCTCAAAGTTTCATTCGACTTCTCCACACAAGATTGCAGCTTTGTCAGGCCTGCTGGTCGCTTGCAGGTTCCTTCAAATGTTCTGACAAACACTCGGGCAAGATATTCCCAAGTGTAAATGCTGCTGGGTGCTAACTAATTCAACCATGCTCTGGCCGAGCCCTCCAACATAAGAGGCAGGTGTTTCATGGCCACCTCATCATTACCGCCGCCAATCTGAACAGCCACTCGGTAGTCTTCAAGCCAAGTATCAGGCTTAGACTCACCAGTGAACTTACTGACTCCAATCGCCAACCTGAAGTTGGGAGGAATCACCGCGGCCCTGATGGCTCTGATGAAACACTCTGGTCCTGAGACGTGTACTCTGCTGTTGGTGGGTATATCTCTGTCATGACCTTCTCGGTGAGCTCTGTTTCTATCGACCAAACCTTGAACGATAATGGATCTCGCATCAAAGCCTGGTTTCCTGGGGTCGACTGGAATCATTCGCCCAACACTGTGATGGCGTCTATCATCTTGTTGTCGAGGCGCATACGATCCACCCCTTGGGGGAGGGGTGGGCACTCGACGTCGATCATCATGATCGATTCTGTGATTGTCGGTGTCAAAACCGGCGGATCTCGGGTAGGGGGTCCCGAACTGTGCGTCTAGGCGGATGGTAACAGGAGACAAGGGACACGATGTTTTTACCCAGGTTCGGGCCCTCTCGATGCAGGTAAAACCCTACCCCTGCTTGATTAATATTGATGATATGGGTAGTACAAGAGTAGATCTACCACGAGATCAAAGAGGCTAAACCCTAGAAGCTAGCCTATGGTATGATTGTTGTTCGTCCTACGGACTAAAACCCCTCCGGTTTATATAGACACCGGAGAGGGTTAGGGTTACACAGAGTCGGTTACAATGGTAGGAGATCTACATATCCGTATCGCCAAGCTTGCCTTCCACGCCAAGGAAAGTCTCATCCGGACACGGGACGAAGTCTTCAATCTTGTATCTTCACAGTCCATGAGTCCGGCCAACGATGATAGTTCGGCTATCCGGACACCCCCTAATCCGGGACTCTCTCAGTAGCCCCCGAACCAGGCTTCAATGACGACGAGTCCGGCGCGTAGATTGTCTTTGGCATTGCGAGGCGGGTTCTTCTCCAAATTCCATATACTTGTTGAATAGTGTCCGACTTCTGATAAATGCTGCGCTCCTTGGCTTCCATGCCCAATAATGGCCATCTTCCACGTGTCGAACGAATGCGAAAAGCCAGGGTATTTTTACACTTTCCCCCCTAGCAGCGCAAATGAGCCGCCTATAAAAAGAGACGAGGATCTAGATCCGAATCACACCATCCCCCCTCCGCAAGTTTTCATCGAAGTGCCTCTGACAAAAAATCCATTCCATCATGGACAGTCGACGCGGCTCCTCCTCTCGCACTCCCAGCTCCTAGCCTGGGGATTGGGAGAGATGCTCAGTCCCGCATAGCAAGCTAGTGATGCTACAAACCAAGGGATTTCTTCCCCCAGCCTTCATGGTTCCGGTTTGAGCCGGACTCGCCACCTATAAGGGAGGAAAGCAAGTGGACAGCGTCCCCGATCCTTCCAAAGGAGAGCGGGTATGCTTTATCTTTTATCTGATAAGAGGACTCGGATTTCGAATACATCCGTTTCTCCGGGGGCTCCTGGAGTTCTACGGCCTCCAGCTGCACCACCTTACGCCTGCCTCCATTCTACACATCGCGGGCTTCCTGGCCCTTTGTGAACTATTCTTGGGCGTCGAGGCTCATTTTGCGTTGTGGAAGAGATTATTCTGCCTCGTACCCTGTTCTCATGAGGGGTCAAAATATCAAGTGGGCGGAGCCGAGCTATGGCGCATCGCCGGGACCGGATATCTATCCGGAACCCCGAAGAAGGCGTCCGAAGACTGGCCTTCGAAATGGTTTTATATAGAAGATGCCCCGCTACCGGATCCCGTTCGAATCGGCCTCCCGGAGTTCAGTAATGCTCCCTTGAAGAAACGCCTAAGTTGGCGTCCACGGAGCCCCCAGAGGGAAAACGACAGGGGCGTCCTTTACCTGATGAGCCGAATAAGGTTGCTAGCTCATTCCGGACTGACCATGATTGGTGTCATGGCCACCTGCATTATGCGGGGGGTGCATCCGCTCCAGTATAGGGGCCACCCCATGTGGGATTTCAACGGGGAGGACGATGCCACCCGTCACGGTCGTACGGGGCCGGGAACAGTCGCCGATCTGGTGAAGATCTTGTCCGCGCTGTACAAGGGGGAAGAGGAGGATTTTCTCCGAGTCAGTCCATTGAACGGATTTTCTATGAACAATCCTCGAAGCTGGGTAAGCGGACATTTCCTTGTTTGCACATCCGATCCATACTCCCATGGTTAGATATCTCATTTTGTGATTTCGACGCAGGAACTGCGCTAGGCCATAAAAGATATAAACAGCCCGCCTCCGCAACCCGAGGATCCGGAACGGTTCCTCGATCTGGCCTCCCAAGAGGATCCAGACATATTGGTGGAGCTGATTGATGGGGTATTTCACCAACTAAGCATCGATAATGCCTTGGTTGCCATTACGGCCGATTACCCTGGAATACTTCCAGCCTCACAAGTAACTGAGACCGAAGCCCCAGTACTTTGATAATGACCCATCCGTGCTTATTTTTGATCACCGTATATCAATGGTGTTTCGCAGGGGTGCCTTCGAGGCGGGAGGCCGAGCCCGCGGCGGCTAGCCAACAAGGGGCAGCACGGCCACGCAGGCTAAAAAGAAGTGCGGTCTAGATTGAAACGCCGCCACAACGGTACGGCGTGTCACCATATTCCCGGGATTGATTCCGGGAAGGTATATTAACGCTGGTGCTCCTTTTAGGAAAAAGAGCGCTCGCCGGACTGTGTCCGGAGAGATGGCCAATCGAGCCTCCGCCAGCCAGGCTCCAACGCCGGGTCCGGAAGCGGAGGTGAACACGAGGCGTGCATCGGATGCTCCTCCGACAGAGGATGCTGACAGATTGTCCGCCACCAAATCCGAGGTGGAGAGTGCCATGAATCACAGGCGCCGCCGGACAGTTCATCGTGACGCATGTTTCTCCCAAGAGGCATTGAACGCCTTCAATTCGGGAGACGCGCACCTCCGTGCCGCTCAAGATGGTCTAGCCAGAGCCACGGAGCAGTATGTAAAGGACATACGGGTGAGGAGATTTGACAGTTATATATGCCAATAGCCCCCGAGACTTAAAATAGTTAGGAGAACTGATTTAAGGATCATTTGTTATGTAGAATCTTACGGAAAAGAATACCCGACTATCTCAGGAGCTTGAAGAGTGCAAGGCCCAGCTTGAGGCCGCACTAGCCGCCACAGGGGTAGCCATATAGACCCCCTCCGGTAATATATACTTCGAAAGATAAGTAGTTTGTGAAGTGCGGCATGTGTATAAGTCTGACAATAATATTGCAGATGGCGTCGGACTAGATCCGGACAAGCAACAGCTCCTGCGCCGGTTAAAGGCTGGCGAGAATGTGCTTGAGGAGCTAACACCCAGCTGGGTGAGGCAAGAGAAAAATAATCTCCAAGATGCCAACACCCAGCTGGGTGAGGAACTAAAGGATGTTCGAGCCCAGCTGTCTGACTCCGTTAAGGAGAATCAGCGGCTTCATCGCAACATTTATAGTAAGTGCTTGAGCGAACTTTTGAAAAGAAGAGTTCGGCGAGGAAGTCGACTAACAGAAATATGTCTGTAGGTATGCTCACAGGTCGTCCTGCAGAGGAAATGCCCGGTTCAACGGTGACCTACTTCCCGAGCTTCTGCAACTGCACGAACGAGTTCGCCAGGTGATGTGAGGCATCGCCCAGGCCTTGTGGCCATCCATCTCCCTACCCGAAGGCCTTGGAGAGCTTGCAGAGAGGCTTTAGGGAGCACGGCGGCGCTTCCGGCTATGGAAGATATCGGCCTGCCGTCAAGGCGCCAGGGAGGCCTGGGCCATGGTGAAGACGCCGTACACGAAGGCTGACCCAAACCACATGGCCGAGGTCGGACCTGTGGGGCCCAATGGGAAGGAGATCCCTGTGAGCTTAATGTACAGCCAAGTAGAGTTGGCCCCAAAGTATTCCCAGCGGGACTGTAAACTAGACAACTTATTAGATGGTATTGAAGAGGAATACAATCAGTCAATTTGACTATGTAATTTAAAATGACATGTAAAATGCCTTCTAGCCGGATTGTAGATCGTTTGTCGTAGCGGACCTTTTCGCTTCAACCTCGGGACCCGACAGTCCGGAGTGTGTCCGAATACCCTCGCGGTTATGTAAGAACCGGGGCATGCGTGATGACCAGGCGTAGGGGTCATGAGTGCTTTATCAGACAAGTGCCCAACTAGTTATGTTATATTACATGGTTAGTAAGAAACATCTTCCAGGGAGAATAGTTCTGTTAGGGGTTCCTTTCCCTGGGAGGCATGCCCTAAAGTGCATGTCCGGACTGCGAGAAAAGCAGAAAAACATCTGGGGATAGATAAATGAATAAGTAAGAAATCGTCTTTTAGTTCACCGACCGAATATTCCCTTAAGAACGCTAGCTTTTGGCTTCACCTAGTCTGAGGTACACGTCCGGCTGACCCGGCGGTAACAATCGCAGAGGTGCTCCCTTTACCACCTAGCCGAACAATCGGGAACGTAGGGGTAAGCACAGGAGCCAGGCAACCCAGCTTGGCCAAAACTTAAGTCATATCGATGCATATAATGGTGAATGAAAGGTACATGCGGAAGTGTGACACATGTGTTGGGCATAAAGCTCGTATAAATAAGCTTATGTTAAAGAAGCCCCCAGGTATATTGAGCACGGATAACGCGTCAAGTGTGTGCAAACAGTGCGCAAACGAGCCTCCAACGGCTTCAGAAAAAAGGAGGGAGAAGGAGAGAAATAAAAGACAGTTAAAGTACAAAATATAGACGGAGGAAGGAGACGAACTCAGAGTCCGGCGCTAGGCGTAGAATCTTCGGAGACGGGCTGCGTTCCATGGGTTTGGCTCAAGTCGGTTATCCGATGCGTTCGGCAGACGGTATGCTCCGCCGGTCAGGACTTGGTCGATGATGAAGGGACCCTCCCATTTGGGCTTGAGTTTGTCCTTTTTCTTGTCCGACAGGCGTAGAACTAATTCACCAACATTGTAAGCTTTGGCCCGTACTTCTCTGCTTTGGTATCTTCGAGCCTGCTGTTGATAGAATGTAGAACGGGCTTTTGCCACGTCGTGCTCCTCCTCCAAGGTGTCCAAACTGTCCCACCGATCGAGCTCGACTTCTCTTTCTTCGTACATGCGCACGCGAGGTGAGTCATGAATTATGTCGCAGGGCAAAACTGCCTCTGCGCCGTACACCATAAAAAATGGTGTGAATCTGGTAGTGCAATTCAGCATGATCCGCAGCCCCCAGAGTACGGAGTCGAGCTCCTCTACCCAGTGCGTATTGGATTCCTTGAGGAACCACACGAGTCTGGGTTTATTGCCGCTCATGATTAGACCATTTGCTCGCTCGACTTGACCGTTAGTTTGAGGGTGATAGACTGAAGCGTAGTCGAGCTTGATGCCCATGTTTTTGCACTAGAGTTTGACCTCGTCGGCCGTGAAGTTCGTGCCATTATCAGTGATGATGCTATGGGGGACGCCGTAACGGTGTACTACCCCTGATATGAAGTCTATCACCAATCCGGATTCGGCCGTCTTAACAGGCTGTGCCTCTATCCATTTGGTGAATTTATCCACCGTGACCAATAGGTATTTTTGCTTGTAGGTTCGTCCTTTAAGGGGTCCAACCATATCAAGCCCCCAGACCGCAAACGGCCAGGTGATGGGTATAGTTTTGAGGGCGGTAGGTGGCATGTGGCTTTGATTAGCAAAGAGCTGGCATCCGACGCATCGTTGGACCAAGTCCTGAGCATTTGCCCGGGCCGCCGGCCAATAAAATCCTGTACGGAAGGCCTTGTCTACAAGGGCCTGGGCTGCGGCGTGGTGCCCGCCGAGTCCGGCATGAATTTCAGCCAGAAGATTCTGCCCTTCCTCTTCGGAGATACACCTTTGAAGGACTCCGGTTGTGCTTTTCTTATAAAGCTCTCCCTCATGGACCTTATAGTCTTTAGATCGCCGCACTATGCAGCGGGCCACGTTTTGGTCCTCGGGAAGTTCCTGCCTATTTAGGTAGGCTAGGAATGGTTCTGTCCCCGGGCCAATGACTGCCATTATTGTGTGGGCTGACGGTGTTATTTCGTTGGCAGAACCACCAACTATGTCAGAATGTTCGGTGTGGGGAAGTGTGGTTGGGTCCGGGATGTTATTTCCGGACTCTCCCTCCCATAATACGGATGGCTTGAAATGCCTCTCTAGGAAGATGTTGGGAGGGACGGCATCGCGCTTTGCGCCAATGCTTGCCAACACGTCTATTGCCTGGTTGTTCTCCCGGGCTATATGGTGAAATTCGAGCCCCTCAAACCGAGCTGACATTTTTAGGATGGCGTTGCGATAAGCTTCCATTTTTGGATCCTTGGCATCAAAGTCTCCATTTATTTGGGATATCGCGTGGTTTGAATCCCCGCGGACCTCTACGCGCTGAATGCCCATAGAGACTGCCATCCGAAGACCATGTAGAAGGGCCTCGTATTCAGCTGTGTTGTTGGAGTCCGTGTACATTATCTGAAGTACGTATTGGACTGTATCTCCAGTTGGGACGTCAGAACGATGCCAGCCCCCAGGCCAGCCAACATTTTGGAGCCGTCGAAGTGCATGATCCAGTTGGAATATGCGCCATACTCTTTAGGGAGTTCGGCTTCAGTCCATTCGGTGACGAAGTCAGCCAAAGCTTGCGACTTAATAGCTCGTCATGGCTTGTAGGTTATATCGAACATGAGGAGCGCGATGGCCCATTTGGCAATCCAGCCCGTTGCGTCACGGTTGTTTATAATGTCATTAAGAGGTACTTCAGAGGTTACTATTATCGAACACTCTTGGAAGTAGTGTCGCAGCTTCCGGGATGCCATGAACACCGCGTATGCTATCTTTTGATAATGCGAGTACCGTGACTTGAATGGAGTTAGGACAGTGGACACGTAGTAAACTGATTTTTGGAGAGCGAACTTGTGTCCGTCCGTTTCTCGTTCGACAACGAGCACCGTGCTTACAACTTGATGGGTTGCCACGATGTATAATAGCATTGGTTCTCCCATGTTGGGCGCGGCCAGGACCGGATTTGTTGCCAATATGGCTTTGATTTCTTCGAGTCCGGCCGTGGCGGCATCCGTCCACTCGAAGTGTTCGGTGCGCCGCAGGAGGCGATAAAGGGGTAATGCCTTTTCTCCTAAGCGGGAGATAAAGCGGCTTGGAGCCACCATTCATCCAGTCAATTTTTGTTTTTGTTTGAGGTCTTTTGGGATATCCAATTGTGATAGAGCTCGGATCTTGGCTGGGTTTGCTTCAATTCCTCTACCACATACAATAAAGCCCAAGAGCTTTCTGGCTGGTACGCCGAAAACGCATTTTTCCGGGTTGAGCTTAATGTCATATGCTTGGAGATTGTCGAATGTGAGCCTCAAGTCGTCTACTAGAGTTTCGACATGTTTGGATTTGATGACCACATCATCTACGTATGCCTCCACTGTTTTGCCGATCTGGTTTGCCAGACATGTCTGAATCATGCGCTGATATGTTGCGCCGGTGTTTTTTTAGCCCGAAGGGCATTGTGTTGAAGCAGAATGGGCCGTATGGAGTGATGAATGCCGTTGCGTCTTGGTCTGGCTCTGCCATCTTAATTTGGTGGTAGCCGGAGTATGCGTCGAGGAAGCACAATGAATCGTATCTTGCGGTAGCATCGATAATTTGATCGATGCGGGGAAGGGGGAAGGGATCCTTTGGGCAAGCCTTGTTAAGGTCCTTGAAATCGACACACAGGTGCCAGGATTTGTCCTTCTTTGGTACCATTACTAGGTTTGCTAGCCAGTCCGGATGTTTTATATCTCTAATGAATCCGGCCTCCAATAATTCGGCTAGCTCCTCTCCCATGGCCTGCCTCTTAGGTTCGGAGAAACGCCGAAGAGCTTGTTTGACTGGCTTGAATCCTTTTAGGATATTTAGGCTGTGCTCGGCCAGCCGGCGTGGGATTCCTGGCATGTCTGAAGGGTGCCAGGCAAAGATGTCCCAATTTTCGCGTAGGAATTCTCATAGTGCGGCGTCTACATGTCACGCCCAATATGCGACCCTATCCAAAAGGAACTCGATGGTCCCACCAAGGATAGACCCGCATATTGAAACACTTTTGCAAGGTGGATATCATTACATCAACATTACATAATAGATGGGGATACATACATAAGGCATACAATGCCACTCGAATACAACATCACAATACATAAGAGCATCATCCGACTACGGATGAAACACAAACAGAAACTCAAGCGACATCCACCCTGCTTGCTCAGGCTGCCGACCTGGAACCTATCCCCTGATCGAAGAAGAAGCAGAAGACGAACTCCGAAACAAGCAAACATCGCTCTTGCGTCATGATCATCGCATAACCTGTACCTGCAACTATTGTTGTAGTAATCTGTGAGCCACGGGGACTCAACAATCCCATTACCATGGGTATCAAGACTAGCAAAGCTTAATGGGAAAGGAAGGGGTAAAGTGGTGAGGCTGCAGCAGCGACTAAGCATATATGGTGACTAACATACACAAATAAGAGCGAGAAGAGAGCAAGCGGAACGGTCGTGAGGCTAGCAATGATCAAGAAGTGATCCTGAACTCCTACTTACGCCAAACACAACCCAGAAACCGTGTTCACTTTCCGGACTCCGCCGAAAAGAGACCATCACGGCTACACACACGATTGATGCATTTTACTTCGGATCTGGTGTCAAGTTATCTACAACCGGACATTAACAAATTCCCATCTGCCTATAACCGCAGGCATGGCTTTCGAAAGATTATACCCTGCAGGGGTGTCCCAACTTAGCCCATGACAAGCTGTCGCGATCAACGAAGGAATAGAACTTCTCCCAGGAAGACCCGATCAGACTCGGAATCCCGGTTTACAAGACATTTCGACAATGGTAAAACAAGACCAGCAAAGCCGCCCAATGCGCCGACAATCCCGATAGGAGCTGCACATATCTTGTTCTCAGGGCAACACCGGATAAGTCAAGCTACGAGTAAAACCAGCCCTCGAGTTGCCCCGAGGTGGCCCCGCAGGTTGCTCGGTTCGGACCAACACTTAGACAAGCACTGGCCCAGGGGGGGGCTAAAATAAAGATGACCCTCGGGTTGGCCTACCCAAGGGAAATGATAGGTGGTGGTGAGGCAAATGGTAAAACCAAGGTTGGGCCTTGCTAGAGGAGTTTTATTCAAAGCGAACTGTCAAGGGGGTCCCATAAATCACCCGAACGTGTAAGGAACGCAAAATCTGGGAACATAACACCGATATGACGGAAACTAGGGCGGCAAGAGTGGAACAAAACACCAGGCAAAAGGCCGAGTCTTCCACCCTTTACCAAGTATATAGATGCATTAATAATATAAGAGATATTGTGATATCCCAACCAAAATTCTGTCCACCATGGAGCAATCTTCAACTTCACCTGCAACTAACAACGCTATAAGAGGGGCTGAGCAAAAGCGGTAACATAGCCAAGCAACAGTTTGCGTAGGAAAGGTGTCAAAGGTTAGAGGTTCATGGCAATATGGGAGGCTTGATAAACAGGTGATAGGTAGCGCAGCAAAGCGATAGAACGAAGCAATTAGCATAGCAATGATAGTAGTGAGATCCAGGGTAGCGGTCATCTTGCCTGAAATCCCGCAAGTAAGAAGAACGAATCCATGAAGAAGATGAACGGATGAAGCCGAACCAAGCGTAGACGAACGAATCCTCAGGATCGCAACGAAACAGGAACTATCGAGAAGAAGCACACAACATAGTAAACACACCACACATGAACAAGGCATGATGCACGAACAAGCATGATGCAAGACAAGACTACATGAAGCTACTCATGGCAAGAGATGATGCAAACAAGAACAACACATCAAGGCAAGTTTAAATGAGGCCGGGAACAACATATAACAATTCCGGTAAGTCCTCATATGCATATTTCGAAATTGGTCCAGATCTGAATAAACCTTATGTTCAAGTTGTTAAACAGCAAGTTAAGATGCACCAAGATGATCTACACGAGATTCTAGCCAAGTTACATATAAAGTTCATTTAGTTTGGAGCTACAACCTAGAAGATATGAGCAAAACAAGTTAAACATGGTATTGATGCAAAATGCATACAAACATCAAGCAAACACCTCAAAACAAGGATGCAACATGATAATATGAAACTACATGCAATTCTAAGCAAGTTTCATATAGAGCACACTCAAAACGGAGCAACGGTGCAACACACACACACATGAAACAAGTTTAAAGGACAAGCTGTCCAAAACAGCAACTAGGCATATGCAAGCATCAAAACAACATGCTACAGCATCTCAACATAAAAACAAAAGACATGGGCATGATGTACAGGTAAAGCATTACAAAACATGAACACTGAACTATCTTCAGAAATCACTAGAACATACTCAAACACACATGGTAAGATTGTAAGTTATAACAATTTCAGACTTTGCAGAAAATAACATCACGATGCAATGTTCAGAGCTATCAAACAACATGTTACAGGAAATTATCATAGCAAACAAAGGCATGGCATGAATCTACTAAATGCATAGATCAAAAGTCCCTTAGTGACCATAAGCCAAAAAGGATCAGAAAATATGATGGCACTCACGTAAACATGGCAAGTTATAATACAGATTCAAACATGGCAGGAACATAATTATGAAGGCATGTAGATGAGCTTGTGCAACTCACTACAGAGCAATAAATGGCATGGCAAGGCACCCAACAGTAAGAAGACATGTTTGTGAAGCTAAGCATGGCAATATCAAGGTCATAGGGTGCATGGATCACTAGGAAACACATGGAAACAACTGAACTTAATGTTAACTAGCTGACATCAACATTATGAAGCAACTTTAGAGCAAGATATGAACAAGCTACAGCAACCTATAAATGCAACCAGGGCATGGATGGATAGAGGGTGACATGTAGATCAAAACATGTTTATAGAACATCACCAGATTATGCATAGAGTGATTAGTAGCAACATGTTTGTATAGCATCACGAAATAATAGATTCAGCCTAGCAAAACAGCAACATCGTAAACACTACTTAAGAAGCTCGATTCACTCACCACAAGTCATTGCATGACAAGATAAGCATAGCATCATCAAGAAGACATGTTTGTGAAACAAACCAAGTCAAGAACAAGTTCATAGCATGCAAGGATCAACTACAACAAGCTTGGCCAAATTGAATAACACGTAAACAATCTGCCAGGAAACATTTTGAAGCAAAAGTAGAGCACGAAAATGACATGCTAGACTACTCCATAATTGCAACAAAGGGCATGAATGGATAGACAATAAACACATGTCCAAAACACCCTTACTGAAGTATCTCAAAATATGCATGGATCTCTCTGTAGCATCAAGTTTACATGGCATCAAAATAACAGCAGAACATAGATTAAAATCAGCAACATCACGATGCAATGTTTACATGCTTGTGCTAGTCACCACATTGATCACAAAAATACATGGTAAGCACCTCTATAAAGAAGACATATCATAGTTCAAAACACATGAAGACATCAACCTCATAGGATGCACACATCAATCATGGCAAAAATGACAAAAAAGCTCGTTCTCATAACAGACTGCAGAAAACATCATGAAGCACTCTTACGACGATGATTCAGGCATCAAGATGACTTCAAATGAATATGATGCAATGAAATGAAATGATGTAATCGTTGAGACGAACAATTTGACATATTACACGCACGAAACTGAGCTACGGATGCAGAGATACGATGGTATGAACATGGCATGAAAATTACACAAAACTGGGACTTAGCAAATTTCGGGAAAAAACATATGAGCGCAAAATAACTAAACTACGACCGGGGCGGAGATTAGTGGGCTGCTCACCCTGGGCCAACAAGAGCTGGGCTGAGGCCGTGGGGACGCAGGGTTGAGGCCGCGGGGACGCTAGGTTGAGCCGCGGGGACGCTGGGCCGCGGCTGGGCCGACCCATGCAGTCGGTCAATGGGGCGCGCCAGCCGTATCGGGCTCCTCCCGATCCGCTGCGGCCACGGCGGCGTGGGTCCGGCGAGGTGGAGGCGCTCATCAGCGGGGCTGGTGGCGCGGCAGAGGCGGAAGGTGACCGGCGGCGGGGCGCTGGCCTCCGGTGCCGGAGCATGGCGGCGCGGGCCGAGCTTCGGGGCAGCGGCGCGGACAACCGCAAGATGCGCTCGGAGACGGGGAGCGAGGCACGGGGTCGGCGGGGTGGC
>NC_057810.1:601004646-601010457 GCF_018294505.1 Triticum aestivum
GCCTGAGCGGGCCCCGGATGGGCTCCGCGGGCCAGCGGCGCGGGGATGGCGGCGGAGGACACGTGGCGCGAGGGGAGTGGCTGCGGCGGCCGGCGCGGACGTGTCCGGCGCGGGCGGACGCGTCCAGCTGCGGGAGGAAGGGGAAAATTAGGGTTTTGTCTGCGATTTGATCCGTGAATTTCGGGGGAGGGTCTAGTTTTATAGGTAGAGGGAGCTAGGAGAGTCCAAATGAGGAGCAGTTTTCGGCCACGCGATCGTGATCGAACGACCGAGAGCATGGAGGGGAGTTAGATGGGTTTTGGTCCAGTTTGGAAGCGGTGTTGGGCTGCAAGGAGAAGGAGGCTTTACGGTTACCCGGTTAACCGTTGGAGTACCAAACGACCTCCAAATGGCACGAAACTTGACAGGCGGTCTACCGGTGGTATACCAAGGCCAATTAACAAGCCTTGGTCCATTCTGAGAACGTTTAATACCCGCTCACAACGAGAGACGAAAGGCGAACGCCGGAGGGCATAGGAGTGCCGGATCGCGAAACGGACAATGGGGAAAAGGCTCGGATGCATGAGACAAACACGTATGCAAAATGAGATGCACATGATGACATGACAAAATGCAACACATAAGCAAATGACATGGCAATGAAGGCGAATAACTGGCAGACACCTGGCGCAACGGATCCGGGGCGTTACAACACTCCTCCACTAACAAGAGATCTCGTCCCGAGATCTTAGGACCGAGACGGAAGGGAAAAGGGATGAGGTGGAATAAGAACTGAAGAGAAGAAGCAAAGAATCGAGAGCACTCGAGAAGAAGAGAGGAACGACGAGAATGACGAGAATCAAAAGCATACGGAATCAGATAGACTATGAAACCACTCCAGTTAGAACGAGATCAGAAAACGGATAAGATTGAACCACCATAAGAATTCGAAATGACTGATGAAAGAGAATGAATCACCGGGAAGAATTAGAAGGCAAATATGCTTGAGGGGATTTAGAGAGACGAGAACAAAGAGAACTCGAGCTGATTAATTAACACTTGAACGAAGCACCGGGATAATAGAGAACGATAACTGGAATGATGGCCTCCGGTGAAGCAAAACAGAAATCAACTCCTGGAATACTCCGGATAGGAAAGAAAGAATATCTGACAAACTGAAATAATCCGAGAGGATGATATGAAGCTAGAACCACGAATCTTCGAGAGAACGGGCAAGATTTAGAGAAAAACTCTTCTTCAATCTTCAAATGCCGATGAGAAACAACACCAAAATTGATGAGATACTCCGGGAGAATGGAAATGGGATTGAATCAGGTTGAAAGGGGAAATTGACGAATATCTTGAAGAGAAAAACACCGGTTGAAAGAAAGAAAAGGCTTCACACGAGTAGGATGGATACTCGATAACGGACTCCGATTCCGAGAAGAAAAAGGGGAGGGCGGGTGGGAAAAGAAAACAACTGAGGATTGAACTCAAAGATGAAGAGGCTCGAGTCGACTTGACGAGAAATGCACCAGATGAAAAGAGCTGAGGAACAACTACCGGAAAACCAACTGCGTGATCCTAAAGAAAGTTTGAAAGGGAAGAGGAGTAATTCAAAACACCTATGTCAAGATTACTTACCAGAGCAACGAAGGGGATGAGGAGTAAAAAGAATTCCTACTCTCCGATATAACTAGACTCAGAAAACAGTTTTATTCTAGACTCAACAACGGCCAAACTACACGATCAATCAAGGGGGCTCCTTGGGTCGGTCGAGGCTCTGATACCAACTTGTCACGCCCAATATGCGACCCTATCCAAAAGGAAATCGATGGTCCCACCAAGGATAGACCCGCATATTGAAACGCTTTTGCAAGGTGGATATCATTACATCAACATTACAAAATAGATGGGGATACATACATAAGGCATACAATGCCACTCGAATACAACATCACAATACATAAGAGCATCATCCGACTACGGATGAAACACAAACAGAAACTCAAATGACATCCACCCTGCTAGCCCAGGCTGCCGACCTGGAACCTATCCCCTGATCGAAGAAGAAGCAGAAGAAGAACTCAAAGCAAGCAAGCATCGCTCTCGCGTCATGATCATCGCATAACTTGTACCTGCAACTGTTGTTGTAGTAATCTGTGAGCCACGAGGACTCAGCAATCCCATCACCATGGGTATCAAGACTAGCAAAGCTTAATAGGAAAGGAAGGGGTAAAGTGGTGAGGCTGCAGCAGCGACTAAGCATATATGGTGGCTAACATACGCAAATAAGAGCGAGAAGAGAGCAAGCGGAACGGTCGTGAGGCTAGCAATGATCAAGAAGTGATCCTGAACTCCTACTTACGCCAAACATAACCCAGAAACCGTGTTCACTTTCCGGACTCCACCGAAAAGAGACCATCACGGCTACGCACACACGATTGATGCATTTTACTTCGGATCTGGTGTCAAGTTATCTACAACCGGACATTAACAAATTCCCATCTGCCTATAACCGCAGGCACGGCTTTCGAAAGATTATACCCTGCAGGGGTGTCCCAACTTAGCCCATGACAAGCTCTCGCGATCAATGAAGGAATAGACCTTCTCCCAGGAAGACCCGATCAGACTCGGAATCCCGGTTTACAAGACATTTCGACAATGGTAAAACAAGACCAGCAAAGCCGCCCGATGCACCGACAATCCCGATAGGAGCTGCACATATCTCGTTCTCAGGGCAACACCGGATAAGTCAAGCTACGAGTAAAACTAGCCCTTGAGTTGCCCCGAGGTGGCCCCGTAGGTTGCTCGGTTCGGACCAACACTTAGACAAGCACTGGCCCGGGGGGGGGGGGGCTAAAATAAAGATGACCCTCGGGTTGGCCGACCCAAGGGAAAGGATAGGTGGTGGTGAGGCAAATGGTAAAACCAAGGTTGGGCCTTGCTGGAGGAGTTTTATTCAAAACGAACTGTCAAGGGGGTCCCATAAATCACCCGACCGCGTAAGGAACGCATAATCCGGGAACATAACACCGGTATGACGGAAACTAGGGCGACAAGAGTGGAACAAAACACCAGGCAAAAGGCCGAGTCTTCCACCCTTTACCAAGTATATAGATGTATTAATAATATAAGAGATATTGTGATATCCCAACCAAAATCCTATCCACCATGGAGCAATCTTCAACTTCACCTGCAACTAACAACGCTATAAGAGGGGCTGAGCAAAAGCGGTAACATAGCCAAGCAACAGTTTGCGTAGGAAAGGTGTCAAAGGTTAGAGGTTCATGGCAATATGGGAGGCTTGATAAACAGGTGATAGGTAGCGCAGCAAAGCGATAGAACGAAGCAATTAGCATAGCAATGATAGTAGTGAGATCCAGGGTAGCGGTCATCTTGCCTGAAATCCTGCAAGGAAGAAGAACGAATCCATGAAGAAGATGAACGGATGAAGCCGAACCAAGCGTAGATGAACGAATCCTCAGGACCGCAACGGAACAGGAACTATCGAGAAGAAGCACACAACATAGTAAACACACCACACATGAACAAGGCATGATGCACGAACAAGCATGATGCAAGACAAGACTACATGAAGCTACTCATGGCAAGAGATGATGCAAACAAGAACAACACATCAAGGCAAGTTTAAATGAGGCCGGGAACAACATATAACAATTCCGGTAAGTCCTCATATGAATATTTCGAAATTGGTCCAGATCTGAATAAACCTTATGTTCAAGTTGTTAAACAGAAAGTTAAGATGCACCAAGATGATCTACACGAGATTCTAGCCAAGTTACATATAAAGTTCATTTAGTTCGGAGCTACGACCTAGAAGATATGAGCAAAACAAGTTAAACATGGCATTGATGCAAAATGCATACAAACATCAAGCAAACACCTCAAAACAAGGATGCAACATGATAATATGAAACTACATGCAATTCTAAGCAAGTTTCATATAGAGCACACTCAAAACGGAGCAACGGTGCAACACACACACATGAAACAAGTTTAAAGGACAAGCTGTCCAAAACAGCAACTAGGCATATGCAAGCATCAAAACAACATGCTACAGCATCTCAACCTAAAAAAAAGACATGGGCATGATGTACAGGTAAAGCATTACAAAACATGAACACTGAACTATCTTCAGAAATCACTAGAACATACTCAAACACACATGGTAAGATTGCAAGTTATAACAATTTCGGACTTTGCAGAAAATAACATCACGATGCAATGTTCAGAGCTATCAAACAACATGTTACAGGAACTTATCATGGAAAACAAAGGCATGGCATGAATCTACTAAATGTATAGATCAAAAGTCTCTTAGTGAGCATAAGCCAAAAAGGATCAAAAAATATGATGGCCCTCACGTAAACATGGCAAGTTATAATACAGATTCAAGCATGGCAGGAACATAATTATGAAGGCACGTAGATGAGCTTGTGCAACTCACTACAGAGCTATACATGGCATGGAAAGGCACCCAATAGTAAGAAGACATGTTTGTGAAGTTAAGCATGGCAATATCAAGGTCATAGGGTGCATGGATAACTAGGAAAACACATGGAAACAACTAAACTTAATGTTAACCGGCTGACAGCAACATTATGAAGCAACTTTAGAGCAAGATATGAACAAGCTACAACAACCTATAAATGCAACCGGGGCATGGATGGATAGAGGGTGACATGTAGATCAAAACATGTTTATAGAACATCACCAGATTATGCATAGAGTGATTAGTAGCAACATGTTTGTATAGCATCACGAAATAATAGATTCAGCCTAGCAAAACAGCAACATCATGAACACTACTTAACAAGCTCGATTCACTCACCACAAGTCATTGCATGACAAGATAAGCATAGCATAATCAAGAAGACATGTTTGTGAAACAAACCAAGTCAAGAACAACTTCATAGCATGCAAGGATCAACTACAACAAGCTTGGCCAAATTGAATAACACGTAAACAATCTGCCAGGAAACATTTTGAAGCAAAAGTAGAGCACGAAAATGACATGCTAGACTACTCCATAATTGCAACAAAGGGCATGAATGGATAGACAATAAACACATGTCCAAAAGACCCTTACTGAAGTATCTCAAAATATGCATGGATCTCTCTGTAGCATCAAGCTTACATGGCATCAAAATAACAGCAAAACAGGGACTAAAATCAGCAACATCACGATGCAATGTTTATATGCTTGTGCTAGTCACCACATTGATCACAAAAATACATGGTAAGCACCTCTTTAAATAAGACATAGCATAGTTCAAAACACATGAAGACATCAACCTCATAGGATGCACACATCAATCATGGCAAAAATGACAAAAGAGCTCGTTCTGATAATAGACAGCAGAAAACATCATGAAGCACTCTTATGACGATGATTCAGGCATCAAGATGACCTCAAATGAATATGATGCAGAGATTTACACGCACGAAACAGAGCTACAGATGCAGAGATACGATGGCATGAACATGGCATAAAAATTACACAAAACTGGGACTTAGCAGATTTCGGGAAAAAACATATGAGCACAAAATAACTAAACTACGACCGGGGCGGAGATTAGTGGGCTGCTCACCCTGGGCCAACAGGAGCTGGGCCGAGGCCGTGGGGATGCTGGGTTGAGGCCGCGGGGACGCTGGGCTGCGGCTGGGCCGGCCCGTGCGGTCGGTCAACGGGGCGCGCCAGCCGGATCGGGCTCCTCCCGATCCGCTGCGGCGACGGCGTGGCGTGGGTCCGGCGAGGTGGAGGCGCTCACCGGCGGGGCTGGTGGCGCGGCGGAGGCGGAAGGCGAC
>NC_057810.1:601011001-601018552 GCF_018294505.1 Triticum aestivum
CGATTCGGGCCTGAGCGGGCCCCGGATGGGCTCCGCGGGCCGGCGGCGCGGGGACGGCGGCGGAGGACACGTGGCGCGAGGGGAGTGGCTACGGCGGCCAGCACAGACGTGTCCGGCGCGGGCGGACGCGTCGGGCTGCGGGAGGAAGGGGAAAATTAGGGTTTCGTCTGCGATTTGTTTCGCCAATTTCGGGGGAGGGTCTAGTTTTATAGGTAGAGGGAGCTAGGAGAGTCCAAATGAGGAGCGGTTTTCGGCCACGCGATCGTGATCGAACGACCAAGAGCATGGAGGGGAGTTAGATGGGTTTTGGGCCAGTTTGGAAGGGGTGTTGGGCTGCAAGGAGAAGGAGGCTTTACGGTTACCCGGTTAACCGTTGGAGTACCAAACGACCTCCAAATGGCACGAAACTTGACAGGCGGTCTACGAGTGGTATACCAAGGCCACTTTAGAAGCGTCGGTCCATTCCGAGAATGTTTAATAGCCTCTCAGAACGAGAGACGAAAGGGGAACGCCGGAGGGCATAGGAGTGCCGGATCGCGAAACGGACAACGGGGAAAAGGCTCGAATGCATGAGACCAAGACGTATGCAAAATGAGATGCACATGATGACATGACAAAATGCAACACGTAAGCAAATGACATGGCAACGAAGGCGAATAACTGGCAGACACCTGGCGCAACGGATCCGGGGCGTTACACTACATCAGGGTTTAATTGTGCCTCGATGGAGGCCGTTTTTGTAGGGTCCGTTGGATGGACTTGGAATTTGACTGTTTCGTCCGCCGGTTTAAAAGAGGTGGACTTGGATCTCTTATCGAGTATCACATCGTCCCTGTTCACCGTGGAGCGCAGCGCAGTGAGTTCCTCGGCCGCTAGGGCTTCGGATAGTGCCTCAAGGGCAAGTGCGGCTGTTTTATTTTCGACGCGGAGTGCTATGTCCGGGTCACTAGCAAGAGTGATGATTCCTTTGGGTCCGGGCATTTTGAGCTTCATGTACCCGTAATGGGGTATAGCTTGAAAAAGTGTGAATGCCTCTCGCCCTAATAGAGCGTGGTATCCGCTGCTGAATGGGGCCACTTGGAATGTGACCTCCTCGGACCTGTAATTATCCGGCGTGCCGAACACCACATCCAGTGTGATTTTTCCTGTACAGCATGCTTCCCGGCTGGGGATTATTCCTCTAAAGGTTATGCTGCTTCGCTCAATGCGGCTCCAGTCTATTTCCATTTTTCGAAGGGTTTCCTCATAAATGAGGTTTAATCCGCTGCCGCCATCCATGAGTACCTTGGTAAGGCGAAAGCCGTCCACTATTGGACTGAGGACCAATGCGGCTGGTGCTCGGGCTGTTCGGAATTTAGGTTCGTAACTGGCGTTAAAGGTAATAGTCGTGTCACTCCATGGATTTATTGTTGCTACCTGGTGGACTTCGGCAAGGCTGCAGAGTGTTCGTTTCCGCATATTATTTGATGCGAAAGTTTCAAGACTATTAATACCGTACAGGTATTGCTGGGCTGGTGCTCTGGAGCTAGAAGCTCTTTGCCACTTTTGGCCACCTGCCGTAGTATCCAACATGCTCTAAGGCTATGAGTTGGAGTGGCGCCCTCTGTACTATGAATTTTGCAGGGTCCATTGAGCCATCCCTCCAGTACGGTTCCATGCCCTTTAGAGGGGTTTTGCTTTTTGGTATTTAACCTAGGTGCCTGGTAATGATGCACCCTTTTACTTTGGACTAGGGTTGTGCTCAAGGCCAGATTATCCCAAAATTTGATTTCGGTTTTCCAGGCACTCTCCATCGCACAGTACATTTTTACTATGGACGCCAAGTCTGCAAAGCGTGTAATTTCACGACGACTTACGGCGTTGAGGATTCTTTCGTCCGTGCAATTAATGCAGAAGAATGAAATTGCGTCCTCTTCGCGGCAGTCCTTTATCCTGTTCATGACCAGGAGGAATCTGGCCCAGTAATGATGTACTGTTTCAGCGGGCTCTTGCCGGATTTGGGATAGACCGCTTATGTTTGGGTGGGCGGGTGGAGTTATATTCCGAACTCCGTCCGATCTAAGACTCAGGGGCCAAGAAGTTTCCGAACATGGAAGCTTGGGTTCTTCGACGTTGTCCGATGAATCTAGCTTGCTACTTGACTTTAAGTTCAGGGCTTGAGTGGTGTTCTCCCCTCCGCGGGAATCCGGCATGGAGGGGTCAGGAATCCGGACATAGCTAGTCCTTAGGATAGAAGAAGGGTCGCCATATTGTTCCTCTACCACAGCAACGTGGTGGGTAGCCTGGGAAGAGTTAATCTCTCTCAAATCGGTTTTAGGCCCAATCTGGTCGTAGTCTGTAGCGACTCCTAGGGCGGCGATGCGATCCAAGAGCTCGTGTAAGGAAGAGAGCTCCATCGGATCTAACTGCTCGGCGAGTTCCGAGTTGACGTGGAGATTGCTTTTGATGACCCGAGAAGTCATCGTCGGTGCGGCGGCCGAACAGGCGGTCATAAGAAAACCGCCTAGCCGGGGAGTTTGGCCGATGGCCAAAGCTCCTTTAGCAACGGTGCCGTCTTTAAAGACGGGACGAGGCATCCTTCCTGATGGCAACGGCACAGAGGAATTCTCAATGAAAGCACCAATGTCGGTGTCAAAACCGGCGGATCTCGGGTAGGGGGTCCCGAACTGTGCGTCTAGGCGGATGGTAACAGGAGACAAGGGACACGATGTTTTTACCCAGGTTTGGGCCCTCTCGATGGAGGTAAAACCCTACTCCTGCTTGATTAATATTGATGATATGGGTAGTACAAGAGTAGATCTACCACGAGATCAAAGAGGCTAAACCCTAGAAGCTAGCCTATGGTATGATTGTTGTTCGTCCTACGGACTAAAACCCCTCCGGTTTATATAGACACCGGAGAGGGTTAGGGTTACACAGAGTCGGTTACAATGGTAGGAGATCTACATATCCGTATCGCCAAGCTTGCCTTCCACGCCAAGGAAAGTCCCATCCGGACACGGGACGAAGTCTTCCATCTTGTATCTTCACAGTCCAGGAGTCCGGCCAACGATGATTGTTCGGCTATCCGGACACCCCTAATCCGAGAATCCCTCAGTGATCATACTGCTCATGGTTCTTGTACTGATCATGCCGGTCTCGATGTTCCTCACGCCTCGGGGGCAATCTTGGGCTATGGGCCGACTGGACTGTATTTGCAGCGACGGATCTGCTGTGAATCCTATTCCGCTCCTGCGATACAGCTGAATTTTGATCTCCTTCTGCCTGGAGTAAATCTTTGATCTGTAACAAGCCTTTGCCAGCTTCTGACTGGGAAGGTTGAATCGACTCTGCTATACGGGCTGCAGCCGCTAAATTCTGAATCGGAGTTCGATATACCTGAGTCGGTGGTGGAAAGAGTTTACGTCGAGTGCTCGCTGAAGGTTCTCCAGTCGAGTGCGCTCAGCCAAGTTAGCCAAGCGGGCATCCTCTAAGCCACGAGCCTCAGGGGTTTCTCCAACGATAGGAGTGTGCAGCGCATCCATGTTCCGGCGGCGAAGATCTTCCCTCTGCAACGAAGTGGGGGGCTCGGGGAGATATTCTTCATGGGCATGCGACGGATCGCCTCTGCCATCGCCTTCGTTGGTGCGGGGGAAACCGAGAGGACTGCGTGGTCCATCGACCATCAGAACCTCCGCCGCGGGATCACTGCTGTCGCAGTCGGATGCAGTCTCTGCGGAGCCAGTCGACAGGTCGAACATGCCGTAGAGAGATTCATCGGGCTCGATTGCCGCGACTTGGGGGTGGCCGACTGGCGAGCCACCGCGTGCCTCACCCACCTCTGAAGTCTCGACCGACCGGAGCGCTTGCGCCGACAGGAAATAGGGAGGGAGGACGACACAGGGGCCGACTGATACTGGGTCGACGGTTGCCGCAGGAGGATGCCGCGGACGCACGCGCGAAAGTGCGTTGCTCCATGGACTGGGAGTGCGTCGATGTCGAGCGGAGCCTCCTGAAGCGAAGCGGAGTCATCAGCGATGAATGTGAGCGCGCCGAGACGGATCTCGCGGCCCTCAACCAAAACTCCGCCTGAAACCATGACGAAGGAGATCGGAAAAATCACAACTTCTCCAATAAGTCGCTAAGACACGTGCCCCATGGTGGGCGCCAACTCTCGTGGTTCTAAGTCTGATAGTAGTGTAGGGGGGTGGTATGGAGAGGCAAGATCCTAGCTATGGAGGAGTTGTATACGCAAGAGATTTACGAGTTCAGGCCCTTCCCGGAGGAAGTAACAACCCTATGTCTCGGAGCCCGGAGGCGGTCGACTGTATTATGTGCGTACGAGTTACATGGGTGCGAACCATTTACACTGAGGAGGGGGTGGCTTATATAGAGTTTGCCAGACCCCTCCGGCCCTGAGTTATGTAGGGTTTAAAGTACATTAAGATTGGGCGTTACTGGTAACGCCACAAATAAAGTGCCATGATGACCGTAAAAGCTACTTAGTGACCGACCGTTTGCGTGTAGAGTGACTTTAGATCTCCTGGCTGTCGAGTGGTTGGCTTCATGGTCGAGTGGTTGGCTTCATGGTAGAGTGTCTTCAAGTCCGTCGAGTGGAACACTTCTGAGTCGATTGACAGGTGGTTTCTTCTAGAGATGTCCTTGGGGAGGGTAGTTTGGACAGGCCCATGACCCTACCCTAGGTACATAGCTTCACCATTGGGCGCGCCCCCCTGTCTCGTGGGCCCCTCAAGGCTCCCCCGACCGACTTCTTTCACCTATATATTCCCACATACCCTAAAACCATCGAAGCGAACAATAGATCAGGAGTTCCGCCCCCACAAGCCTCTGTAGCCACCAAAAACCTCTCGGGAGCCCGTTCCGGCACCCTGTCGGAGGGGGAATCCCTCACCGGTGGCCATCTTGATCATCCCGGCGCTCTCCATGACGAGGAGGGAGTAGTTCACCCTTGGGGCTGAGGGTATGTACCAGTAGCTATGTGTTTGATCTCTCTCTCTCTTGTGTTCTCTGTATGGCACGATCTTGATGTATCGCGAGCTTTGCTATTATAGTTGGATCTTATGATGTTTCTCCCCCTCTACTCTCCTGTGATGAATTGAGTTTTCCCTTAGAAGTTATCTTATCGGATTGAGTCTTTAAGAATTTGAGAACACTTGATGTATGTCTTGTCTTGCTTATTTGTGGTGATAATGGGATATTCACATGATCCACTTGATGTATGTTTTGGTGATCAACTTGCGGGTTCCGCCCATGAACCTATGCATAGGGGTTGGCACACGTTTTCGTCTTGACTCTCCGGTAGAAACTTTGGGGCACTCTTTGAAGTACTTTGTGTTGGTTGAATAGATGAATCTGAGATTGTGTGATGCATATCGTATAATCATGCCCACGAATACTTGAGGTGACAATGGAGTATCTAGGTGACATTAGGGTTTTGGTTGATTTGTGTCTTAAGGTGTTATTCTAGTATGAACTCTATGATAGATTGAACGGAAAGAATAGCTTCATGTAGTTGTATTACGGACTCTTGAATAGATAGAACGGAAAGGATAACTTTGAGGTGGTTTCGTACCCTACCATTATCTCTTTGTTTGCGCTCCGCTATTAGTGACTTTGGAGTGACTCTTTATTGCATGTTGAGGGATTGTTATTTGATCCAATTATGTTATTATTGTTGAGAGAAATTGCACTAGTGAAAGTATGAGCCTTAGGCCTTGTTTCCTACCATTGCAATACCGTTTACGCTCATTTTTATCATTAGTTACCTTGCTGTTTTTATAATTACAGATTACAAAAACCTATATGTACAATCCATATTGCACTTGTATCACCATCTCTTTGCTGAACTAGTGCACCTATACAATTTACCATTGTATTGGGTGTGTTGGGGACACAAGAGACTCTTTGTTATTTGGTTGCAGGGTTGTTTGAGAGAGACCATCTTCATCCTATGCCTTCCACGGATTGATAAACCTTAGGTCATCCACTTGATGGAAATTTGCTACTGTCCTACAAACCTCTGCACTTGGAGGCCCAACAACGTCTACAAGAAGAAGGTTGTGTAGTAGACTTCATTATTCTGCGGCGACGGCACCCTCACACCGCAGCGAACCAGTGAACCCTCATACTCCTCTATGCGTGGGCATCCACTGTCGTGTCTTCCCCAGCTCCACGTCGCCCCCTTCCTAGGCCTCACTGTCGTCCACCGCCCTGGTGCTCTCGGCGTGGCGTGGTCAACGTGGTCAAGGAACGGCTTCCATCGGACGTGGACTGTACGTGGAGAGGCTGAAAGCTGGGTCCACGGCCGCAGCAAGGAAGTGCCTCCTTATTACGCGCAAAATAATTATTCCTCCAGCTAACAGCAGGGACCCACCGGACGAGCCACCATATTTTGCGAAAAAACGTTTCCCCATGACTGCTGGGACCCACCAGCTACATCATCGCATGCAAGGAATTGCGTCTGGGCAAAAAAAAATGATTCACCCCCCTGACTGCTGGGACCCACCAGCTACATCTTCGCACGCAAGGAAGTGCCTGACAGTCGGGACCCGCCTGGTTGAAGCGTACGTAGCATTGTCATTCTGGTCGTGAACGTGTACGTACATACTGGTCGATGTAGAGGCGCGCACATGTCGTAGTAGAGGCGCAAACGTGTCGTAGTAGAGGCGCACACGTAGCATGTACACGTACGTACAACGGCCAGGGTGCAAGAAAGTAAATACAACCACATACGTACATACGGGCGGGGTCTCGAATGTCCACTCGCGCATACGTACAGCCAGGGTTCGTGTACATTGCTGGGTCGGAACGGAGAAACAGCGTCGTCGTCGTGTTCATGGGGAGGAAATGGAATGCATCATGTTCATGGGGAGGCAACGGAATGCGTCGTGTTCATCGGGAGGCAACGGAACGGGTGGGAACCAACTGGCTTGGACGGAACAGGCGATGGAAACGAGGCCTGGCGTACCGCAGAATGGAGGAAACGGCCTTGTGTTCAACCAGCCACGTTCGAAACGGGACCCTATTCATCGGGAGGGGTCTGGCGTACCGCAAAACGGAGGAAAGGGACCTCCTACGGTCGAAACGGGGGTCCTGTTAATTGGGAGGGGTGTGGCGTACCGCAAAATGGACGAAACAGACTTGTGTTGGAGCGCTACGGTTGAAACGGGGGTCCTGTTCATTGGGAGGGGTGTGGCGTACCACAAAACGGGACTCCACGGGATACTGTTCATCTCCACTGTCGACCTCCTCCAGCATCCACGGGCTACTGTTCATCCATCGTCGACCTCCTCCAGCCTCCACCTGCGACTGTTCATCCACGGGCTCCTGTTCATCTAGCCTCCACCGTGCGCTACTCCACCGGCTACTGTTCAACCACCCCTCTCCATGGGCTCCTGTTCAACCACCCCTCCACGTGCTACTGTTCATCCACCCCTCCACCGTCTACTGTTCATGCAGCCCTCCACAGGGTCGTCCTGTTCTGCCAGCCCTCCACGGGGTCCTGTTCATCTAGCCCCAACCGGCTCGATCATTCGGGGTCCTGTTCATCCA
>NC_057810.1:601018891-601062659 GCF_018294505.1 Triticum aestivum
ATTCATCCAAAGGCAGCATCGACCGGCTTCAGTTAGCAGAGTAGTGAAGGAATCGCTCGATCGGGTTCAGTTAACAGCCATCGAACTATCGCTCGGGTTCAGTAACGCGTAGCCTGCAGTGCAATCGCTCGGGTTCAGTTAGAGCCCAACGCCTCGCTCGGGTTGAATTAAAGCCAACGCCTCACACACACGCGCGTACGTGTACGAGAGAAACGCGCATCGCTCGGCCCCTGACCACCCAGCATAACCAGGAACTCGCCGAAATTTTCCTCGCCCTCGCTTCTACCACTGTTTTTTCCGTCATGGACGGCCCAAAGAATGTCATGCAGCTACGTCTCCGGCCCGCCCAGGATGAAAAGCCCATTTTCTATAATGATTTTTGTCATAGAAGTAGGAGCCCGCCACATCTATGATGATACCGGGTTTTGTCACAATTATCGTCATAGAAGTGTCATAAGTATGACAGGAAAAAATTCGTTCGGTCCAAAATATCACGGATGTGTCTTTTTTTGTAGTGTCTCCTCCTAGGACGAGCTGCGGGAGCGTTTTGTTGCCAACTTCCAAGGTACCCGTGACCGCGCTCCTGTCGTGGGTGACCTACGACGCATCAAGCAACAACCACGGGAATCCTTGCACAAATACATCCAGTGCTTCAACAACGTTCGCCTCAAGAATCCCAAGGTGTCGTACGAGGCCATCATCTCAGCGTTCATTGATGGCGTCCGGGACGTCAAGATGAAGGAGGACCTCGCCATACACGAGGACCTGTGCTCAGCTCTGGAGATGTTCAATATGGCAACCCGGTGCGCGAGGGCAAAAGAAGGCCATCTCTCGCTCCTCGAGCTCCTAGAGGCTGACCCATAAGACAAGAAGGCCAAGGCAAAGGACATGAAGCGCAAGGGCCCGCCGGTGCTCGCGGCCAAGCCCGAGATGAAGCGCCACTGTGATCACCCTAAGTCTTCCAAAGGAAATCGCCCATTCTGCGTCTTCCACAACATGAACAGCCACAACACCAACGACTGCCAAGAGCCCATGACCATTCGGGATGGGTGCCTTGGCCGCCGCCCTGAGCGCAACGACCGTTGCTAGGGCCGCAGAGGAGGCCGCTGATACATCCATTTTGCATCATGCTTTTATATTGATAATTATTGCATTTCGGGCTGTTATTACACGTTATATCACAATACTTATGCGTTTTCTCTCTTATTTTATAAGGTTTTCATGAAGAGGGAGAATGTCGGCAGCTGGAATTCTGGACTGGAAAAGGAGCAAATATTAGAGACCTATTTTGCACAACTCCAAAAGTCCTGAAACTTAACGGAGATCAGTTTTGGAATAATAAAAAGTATTGGGCGAAGAAAGCACCAGAGGGGGACCACCAGCCAGCCACAAGGGTGGAGGGCACGCCCTACCCACTGGGTACGCCCCCTACCTTGTGGGCCCCCTGGCAGGTCCTCGACGCCCATATTATGCTATATGGTGTCTTTTGCCCTGAAAAATAAATAAGAGAGAAGCTTTCGGGACGAAGCGCCACCGTCTCGAGGCGGAACCTGGGTAGAACCAATCTAGGGCTCCGACGGAGCTATTCCCCCGGGGAAACATCCCTCCGGGAGGGGGAAATCATCACCATCGTCATCACCATCAATCCTCTCATCGAGAAGGGGTCAATCTCCATCAATATCTTTACCAGCACTATCTCCCCTCAAACCCTAGTTCATCTCTTATATCTGATCTTTGCCTCAAAACCTCAGATTGGTACCTTTGGGTTGCTAGTAGTGTTGATTACTCCTAGTAGTTGATGCTAGTTGGTTTATCTGGTGGAAGATTATATTTTCAGATCCTTAATGATAATTAATACTCCTATGGTTATGAACATGAATATGCTTTGTGAGTAGTTATGTTTGTTTCTAAGGACATGGGAGAAGTTATGATATAAGTAATCATGTGAAGTTGGTATTCGTTCGATATTTTGATGAGATGTATGTTGTCTCTCCTCTAGTGGTGTTATGTGAACGTCGACTACATGACACTTCACCTTGATTTGGACCTAGGGGAAGGTATTGGGAAGTAATAATTAGATGATGGGTTTCTAGAGTGACAGAAGCTTAAATAGTTTATGCATTGCTTCGTAAGGGGCTGATTGGGATCCGTATGTTTCATGCTATGGTTAGGTTTACCTTAAATCTTCTTCCATAGTTGCGGATGCTTGTGAGAGAGGTTAATCATAAGTGGGAGGCTTGTCCAAGGAAGGGCACCACCCAAGCACCGGTCCACCCACATATCAAATTATCAAAGTGACGGATGCGAATCATATGAGCATGATGAAAACTAGCTTGACAATAATTACCATGTGTACTCAGGAGCGCTTTGCTTTATATAAGAGTTTGTTCAGGCCTGTCCTTTGCTACAAAAAGGATTGGGGCACCTTTGTACACATTAGCTACTTTTTTTACCCGTTACGAATTACGTTATCACAAAACTGTCTGTTACCGATAATTTCAGTGCTTGCAGAGAATACCTTGCTGAAAACCGCTTGTCATTTCCTTCTGCTCCTCGTTGGGTTCGACACTCTTACTTATCAAAAGGACTACGATAGATCCCATATACTTGTGGGTCATCAAGACTCTTTTCTGGCGCTGTTGCCGGGGAGTGAAGAGACTTTGGTAAGTGGAATTTGGTAAGGAAACATTTATATAGTGTGCTCAAATTTACTGTCACTTGTTACTATGGAAAATAATCCTTTGAGGGGCTTGTTTGGGGTATCTTCACCATGACTAGAAGAGCAAAGAGTTGCTCCTCAACCTACTGCACCTACTAAAAATATTTATTTTGAAATTCCTTCGGGTACGATAGAGAAACTGCTAGCTAAACCTTACATAGGAGATGGAACATTACATCTTGATATGCACCTAATCAATGTGGATGAAGTTTGTGGATTATTTAAGCTTGCAGGTGTGCCCGAAGATGTTGTCAAGAATAAGTTCTTCCCTTTATCTTTGAAGGGAAAGGCATTGACATGGTATAGGCTATGTTATGATATTGGATCATGGAACTACAACCGATTGAAATTGGAATTTCATCAGAAGTTTTATCCTATGCATCTGGTTCATCGTGATCGGACTTATATATATAATTTTTGGCCTCGTGAAGGAGATAGTATCGCTCAATCTTGGGGGAGGCTTAAGTTAATGTTATATTCGTGCCCCTATCATGAGCTCTCATGAGAAATTATTATCCAAAAAAATTATGCTCGGGTTTCTCATAACGATCGATCTATGCTCGATACTTCTTGTACTGGTTCTTTTATGATGAAGACTATTGAATTCAAATGGTATTTATTGGACAGAATTAAATGCAACTTTGAAGATTGGGAACTCCACAAAGGTAAGGAGTCAGGTATAAACCTTAAGTTTGATTGTGTTAAATCTTTTATGGATACTGATGCTTTTCGTGATTTTAGCACTAAATATGGACTTGACTCTAAGATAGTAGCTTCTTTCTGTGAATCATTTGCTACTCATGTTGATCTCCCTAAGGAGAAGTGGTTTAAATTTCATCCTCCCATTGAAGTTAAAGTACTAGAACTTATTAAAGTTAAATAAGAAACTATTACTTATAATGTTGATCCTGTTGTTCCTACTGCTTATATTGAGAAACCACCTTTCCCTGTTAGAATAAAGGATCATGCTAAAGCTTCCACTATGGTTCGAAGAGTTATACTAGAACACCTACACCCCCTGAACAAATTAAAGTTTAAACTAGTATTGCTATGGTTAAAGATCTCTTGGTCGATAGTATTGAGGAGCATGTTATTTATTTCTAGGATGAAGCTGCTAGGATTGCTAAACCTGATACTAAAGATAAACATAGACCTATTGTTGGCATGCTTGTGGTTTCTGTTTAAATAGTAGATCATTGTTATCATGGCTTGTGTGATGTGGGTGCTAGTGTGAGTGCAATACCTTATACCTTGTATGTAGAAATTATGAATGATATTGCACCTGCAGAGATAGAAGGCATTGATGTTACTTTAAGCTTGCAAATAGAGATACTATTTCACGAGTTGGGATTGTTAGAATGTTGAATTCTTGTGTGGGAAATTATTGGTCTTGCTTCTATTGCCATGCCTCCTACTGATCCTTTAGAACAATATTTGTTAGATCATGAAAATGAAATGTTTATAAATGAAAGAAGGGAAATAGATGAATCATTCTTTAATCAAGGGCCTATTTTGAAACACAATTAGCCTGTTGAAATTCTCAGAGATCCTCCTCACCCAAGGGTGATCCCATGTTTGAGCTTAAACAATTACCTGATATTCTTAAATATGCTTATCTCGATGAAAATAAGATATATCCTGTTGTTAGTAGTGCTAACCTTTCCGAGCATGAAGAAAATAAATTATTGAAAACTCTGAAGAAGCACCGTGCCGCTATTGGATATATTCTTGATGATCTTAAGGGCATTAGTCCCACTCTATGTCAGCACAAAATAAAATTGGAGAAAGATGTTAAACCGGTTATTGATTATCAACGACGGTTAAATCCTAAAATGAAAGAAGTGGTAAGAAATGAAATACTAAAGCTTCTGGAGGTAGGTATAATTTATCCTATTGCTGATAGTCAGTGGGTAAGTCCTGTTCATTGTGTCCCTAAGAAGAGAGGTATTACCGTTGTTCCTAATGATAAGAATGAATTGATCCCACAAAGAATTGTTACGGGTTATAGAATGGTAATTGATTTCCGCAAATTAAAAAAAGCTACTAGAAAAGATCATTACCCTCTACATTTTATTGATCAAATGCTAGAAAGACTATCCAAACATACACATGTTTGCTTCCTATATGGTTATTCTGGTTTCTCTCAAATACATGTGTCAAAAGATGATCAGGAAAGGGCCACTTTTACTTGCCCTTTCGGTACTTCTGCTTATAGACATATGCCTTTTGGTTTATGCAATGCACCTGCTACCTTTCAAATATGCATGACTGCTATATTCTCTGACTTTTGTGAAAAGAATGTTGAGGTTTTCATGGATGATTTCTCCG
This sequence comes from Triticum aestivum, assembly GCF_018294505.1. NCBI lineage: Eukaryota > Viridiplantae > Streptophyta > Magnoliopsida > Poales > Poaceae > Triticum > Triticum aestivum. Next base: position 601,023,939 of record NC_057810.1, read on the forward strand.
TTTACGGAACTTCTTTTGATGATTGCTCAAGCAACCTTGATCAAGTTTTGCAGAGATGCGAAGAAACTAATCTTGTCTTGAATTGGGAGAAGTGCCACTTTATGGTTAATGAAGGTATTGTCTTGGGGCATAAAATTTCTAAAAGAGGTATTGAAGTTGATGAAGCTAAAGTAGATGCTATTGAAAAGATGCAGTGTCCTAAAGACATCAAAGGTATAAGAAGTTTCCTTGGTCATGATGGTCTGTAGGAGGTTTATTAAAGACTTCTCTAAAATTTCTAGGCCTCTCACTAATCTCTTGCAAAAATATGTTGCTTTTGTTTTTGATGATGATTGTGTAGAAGCATTTGAAATACTTAAGAAAGCCTTGACTTCTGCACCTATTGTTCAGCCACCTGATTTGAATTTACCCTTTGAAATTATGTGTGATGTTAGTGATTATGCTGTAGGTGTTGTTCTTGGAAAACGAGTCGATAAGTAATAAAATGTTATCCATTATGCTAGTAAATCTCTAGACAATTCTCAGAGAAATTATGCTACTACTGAAAAATATTTTTTAGCAGTTGTATTTGCTTCTGATAAGTTCTGATCCTATATTGTTGATTCCAAAGTAACTGTTCACACCGATCATGATGCTATTAAATATCTTATGGAAAAGAAAGATGCTAAACCTAGACTTATTAGGTGGGTTCTCTTGTTACAAGAATTTGATTTGCATATTATTGATAGAAAGGGAGCTGAGAACCCCGTTGCGGACAACTTGTCTAGGTTAGAAAATGTTCTTGATGACCCACTGCCTATTGATGATAGCTTTCCTGATGAACAACTAGCTGCCATAAATGCTTCTCGTAGTACTCCATGGTATGCTGATTATGCTAATTACATTGTTGCTAAATTTATACCACCTAGTTTCACATACCATCAAAAGAAAACATTTTTCTATGATTTAAGACATTACTTTTGGGATGACCCACACCTTTATAAAGAAGGAGTAGATGGTGTTATTAGATGTTGTGTACCTGAGCATGAACAGGAACAGATCCTACGCAAGTGTCACTCCGAGGCTTACAGAGGACATTACGCTGGAGATAGAACTGCACAGAAGGTATTGCAATCTTGTTTTTATTGGCCTACTCTCTTCAAGGATGCTTGTAAGTTTGTCTTGTCTTGTGATGAATGCCAAAGAATTGGTAATATTAGTAGACGTTAGGCAATGCCTATGAACTATTCACTTGTTATTGAACCATTTGATATTTGGGGCTTTGATTATATGGGACATTTTCCTTCCTCTAATGGGTATACACATATTTTAGTTGTTGTTGATTACGTTACTAAGTGGGTAGAAGCTATTCCAACTAGTAGTGCTGATCATAGCACTTCTATTAAGGTGCTTAAAGAAGTTATTTTTCCGAGGTTTGGAGTCCCTAGATATTTAATGACTGATGGTGGTTCACACTTTATTCATGGTGCTTTTCGTAAAATGCTTGCTAAGTATGAAGTTAACCATAAAATTGCATCTTCATATCATCCTCAGTCTAGTGGTCAGGTAGAATTGAGTAATAGAGAGATTAAGTTGATTTTGCAGAAGACTGTTAATAGATCTAGAAAGAATTGGTCCAAGAAACTTGATGATGCATTATGGGCTTATAGAACTGCTTATAAAAATTCTATGGGTATGTCTCCATGTAAAATGGTTTATGGAAAGGCTTGTCACTTACCTCTCGAACTAGAACATAAGGCATATTGGGCTATTAAAGGGCTCAACTATGATTTCAAACTTGCCGGTGAGAAGAAATTATTTGAGATTAGCTTGCTTGATGAATGGAGAACCCAAGCCTATGAGAATACCAAGTTGTTTAAAGAAAAAGTTAAAAGATGGCATGACAAGATGATACAAAAGCGTGAGTTTAATGTAGGTGATCATGTTTTGCTATACAACTCTTGTTTAAGATTTTTTGCAGGAAAACTTCTCTCTAAATGGGAAGGTCCTTACATTATCGAGGAGGTCTATCATTTCGGTGCCATCAAAATCAACAACGCCGAAGGCACAAATCCGAAGGTAGTAAACGGTCAAAGAATCAAACATTATATCTCAGGTAATCCCATAAATGTAGAAACCAATATAATTGACACCGTAACACCAGAGGAATACATAAGGGACACTTTCCAGAACGTGTCAGACTTCGAAACGGAATAGGTATGTGGTACGGTAAGTAAACCAACTCCAAAACTGTCCTAATAGCAATTTTTCTCTGTTTTGGAATATTTTAAAAAATAGTAAAATTAAAATTAGTCCAAAAGAGACACGAGGCGACCACAAGGGTGGAGGGCGCGCCCTACCCCCCTGGGCGGCCCCTACCTTGTGGCCACCTCGTGTGCCCTCCGGACTCTGTTTTCTTGCACAATATTTCTTTTGGTCGATAAAAAATCATTATATAATCTCCCGAAGGTTTTGACCACCGTACCACGACAAAATCCTCTCTTTTTGTTTTGAGCTATTTCTGCAGCAGATTTAGAGCAATATGTCATCCCAGGATTCAGAAGGAGAAAGCTATGTGCCTGACTACGTTGTAGACCCCAAAGTCTACGGGGATTTGGAGCATGGTGGTTGGAATACGGAGGAAGAAGAAGACTATGATCCTAAGGGAAAGGAAAAGACAATCTCAGATGAAGATGAAGTCCCACTACCTCAACCTGGGGACATGCACGTGGAGTTCAAAAAGTCAAGTCTGCCTAATAAAGCAAAGAAACCTAAGATCAAGTTAATCCCTTTTCGTATCTTGCAGGAAAACAAACAGGAATTATGTAAGAAGATATTAAGTCTTGAGCAGGAGATCGATGACATAAGGGAGCAAAATTCTATCCTCATGCGCAAGCTAAGGAAGAAGCCTCGGTCATCAACAACTCCATCGTCGCCACCTCCAAAGAAAGAGACATAAATACATGGATATGGGCACTCCCCTTAGCAACTGCCAAGCTTGGGGGAGGTGCCCCGGTATCATACCACCATCACACCTCTATATTTACCGTTTTTCTTAGTTCAATCTTTCCGGTTATATTTTGATCTAGTAGAATAAAGTTTTAGTATGATCTAGCTTTGAGTTTTGTTTTGATCTCTATCTATGTAATCGAGTCCGTGAGTGAGGGAGTCCCGGATTAGGGGGTGTCCGGATGGCCAGACTATAACCTTTGGCCGGACTCCTGGACTATGAAGATACAAGATTGAAGACTTCGTCCCGTGTCCGGATGAGACTTTCCTTGGCGTGGAAGGCAAGCTTGGAGATACGAATATGTAGATCTCCTCCCATTGTAACCGACTCTGTGTAACCCTAGCCCTCTCCGGTGTCTATATAAACCGGAGGGTTTTAGTCCGTAGGACGAACAACAATCATACCATAGGCTAGCTTATAGGGTTTAGCCTCTCTGATCTCATGGTAGATCTACTCTTGTACTACCCATATCATCAATATTAATCAAGCATGAGTAGGGTTTTACCTCCATCGAGAGGGCCCGAACCTGGGTAAAAATATCGTGTCCCTTGTCTCCTGTTACCATCTGCCTAGACGCACAGTTCGGGACCCCCTACCCGAGATCTGCCGGTTTTGACACCGACATTGGTGCTTTCATTGAGAGTTCCGCTGTGCCGTCGCCATCAGGAAGGATGCCTCATCCCGTCTTTAAAGAAGGCACTGTTGCTAAAGGAGCTTTGTCTATTGGCCAAACTCTCCGGCTAGGCGGTTTTCTTATGACTGCCTGTTCGGCCGCCGCGCCGACGATGACTTCTCGGGTCATCGAAAGCAATCTCCACATCAACTCGGAACTCGCCGAGCAGTTAGATACGATGGAGCTCTCTTCCTTAAACGAGCTCTTGGATCGCATTGCCGCCCTGGGAGTCGCTACAGACTATGATCAGATTGGGCCTATACCCGATCCGAGAGAGATTAACTCTCCCCAGGTCACCCATCACGTCGTAGTGGTGGAGGAACAATGCGGCAAGCCTTCATCTATCTTAAGGACTAGTTATGTCCAGATTCCCGATCCCTCCAAGCCGGATACCCGCGGAGGGGAGGACGTCACTCACGCCCTGAACCTAAAGTCAGGCAGCGGGCTAGATTCATTGGACAACATCCAAGAACCCAAGCTTCCGAGTTCGGAAACTCCTTGGCCCCTGAGTCTCAGATTGGGCAAGGTTCTAGATTTAATTCCACCCGCCCACCCAAATATAAGGGATCTATCCCAAATTCAGCAAGAGCCCGCAGAACAGTACACCATTACTGGGCCTGATTCCTCCTGGTCATGAACAGGATAAAGGACTGCCGCGTGGAGGATGCAATTTCATTCTTCTGCAATAATTGCACGGAAACGGAATCCTCAACACCATAAGTCACTGTGAAATTACACGGTTCGCTGACTTGGCATCCATAGTATGAAAGTACTGTGCGATGGAAAGCACCTGGAAAACCGAAATAAAATTTTGGGACAATCCGACCCTGAATACAACCCCAGTCCGAAATAAAAGGGTGCATTATTGCCAGGCACCTGGGTTAAACACCAAAAAGCAAAAAACCTCTATAGGGCATGGAACCGTACTGGAGGGATGGCTCAATGGACCCTGTAAAATTCATAGTACAGAGGGCACCACACCAACTCATAGCCTTAGAGCATGTTGGATACTCCGGCAGGTTGCTAGAAGTGGCGAAGAGCTTCTAACTCCAGAGTTCACAGAGCACCAGCCCAGGGATACCAGTACGGTATTAACAGTCTTCGAGACTTTCACATCAAATATTATGCGGAAACGAACACTCCGCAACCTTGCCGAAGTCTACCAAGTAGCAACAATAAACCCATGGAGTGACACGACTATTACCTTTAATGCCAGTGATGAACTTAAATTCCGAACAACCCGAGCACCAGCCGCATGGTCCTCAGTCCAATAGTGGACGGCTTTCGCCTTACCAAGGTACTCATGGACGGTGGTAGCGGACTGAACCTCATTTCTGAGGAAACCCTTTGAAAAATGGAAATAGACTGGAGCCGCATTGAGCGAAGCAGCACAACCTTTAGAGGAATAATCCCCAGTCGGGAAGCATGCTGTACAGGAAAAATCACACTGGATGTGGTGTTCGGCACGCCGGATAATTACAGGTCCGAGGAGGTCACGTTTTAAGTGGCCCCGTTCAGCAGCGGATACCACGCTCTATTAGGGCGAGAGGCATTCACAATTTTTCGAGCTATACCCCATTACGGGTACATGAAGCTCAAAATGCCTGGACCCAATGGAATCATCACTCTTGCTAGTGACCCGGACATAGCACTCCGCGCCGAAAATAAGACAGCTGCACTGGCCCTTGAGGCACTATCCGAAGCCCTAGCGACCGAGGAACTGATTGCGCTGCGCTCCACAGTGAACAGGGACGACGTGATACTCGATAAAAGATCCAAGTCCACCTCCTTTAAACCGGCGGACGAAATAGTCAAATTCCAAGTCCATCCAACGGACCCTACAAAACGGCCTCCATCGGGCACAATTAAACCCTGATGTAGACGCCGCACTACGAGAATTCCTACGCGAAAATTGGGACATTTTTGCCTGGCACCCTTCAGAAATGCCAGGAATCCCACGCCGGCTGGTCGAGCACAGCCTAAACATCCTAAAAGGATTCAAGCCAGTCAAGCAGGCTCTTCGGCGTTTCTCCGAACCTAAAATACAAGCCATGGGAGAGGAGCTAGCCAAACTACTGGAGGCGGGATTCATCAGAGATATAAAACATCCGGACTGGCTAGCAAACCTGGTGATGGTACCAAAGAAGGACAAATCCTGGTGCCTATGCGTCGATTTCAAGGACCTCAACAAGGCTTGCCCAAAGGATCCCTTCCCCCTCCCCCGCATCGATCAAATTATCGACGCTACCACATGACATGATTCATTGTGTTTCCTCGACGCATACTCCGACTACCATCAAATTAAGATGGCAGAGCCAGACCAAGCCAGAACGGCATTCATCACCCCATACAGCCCATTCTGCTTCAACACAATGCCCTTCGGGCTCAAAAACACCGGTGCAACATATCAGCACATGATCTTGACATGTCTGGCAAACCAGATCGGCAAAACAGTGGGGGCATACGTAGATGACATGGTCGTCAAAACCAAGTATGTCGAAACCCTAGTAGACAACTTGAGGCTCACATTCGATAACCTCCGAACATATGACATCAAGCTCAACCCGGAAAAATGCGTTTTTGGTGTACCAGCCGGAAAGCTCCTGAGCTTCATTGTATCCGGTAGAGGAATTGAAGCAAACCCAGCCAAGATCCGAGCCCTGTCACAATTGGATATTCCAAAGGACCTCAAACAAATACAAAAATTGACTGGACACATGGCGGCTCTAAGCCGCTTTATCTCCCGCTTGGGAGAAAAGGCATTACCCCTTTATCGCCTCCTCCGGCGCGCCGAACACTTTGAGTGGACGGATGCCGCCACGGCCGGACTCGAAGAAATAAAAGCCATATTGGCAACAAACCCGGTCCTGGCCGTGCCTAGCATCGGCGAACCAATGCTATTATACATTGCGGCAACTTATCAAGTCGTAAGCGCAGTGCTCGTCGTCGAACGAGAAACGGACGGACACAAATTCCCCCTTCAAAAACCAGTTTACTACGTGTCCACTGTCCTCACTCCATGCAAGTCACGGTACCCGCATTATCAAAAGATAGCATACACGGTGTTTATGGCATCCCGGAAGCTGCGACACTACTTTCAAGAGTGTTCAATAACAGTAGCCTCCGAAGTACCTCTTAACAATATTATAAACAACCGCGATGCGACGGGATGGATTGCCAAATGGGCCATTAAGCTCCTCCCGTTCGACATAACCTATAAGCCACGGCGAGCTATTAAGTCGCAAGTTTTGGCCGACTTCGTCGCCGAATGGACTGAAGCCGAACTCCCTAAAGAGTATGGCACATACTCCAACTGGATCATGCACTTCGACGGCTCCAAAATGTTAGTTGGTCTTGGGGCTGGCATCGTTCTGACGTCCCCAATAGGAGATAAAGTTCAATACGTAATCTTGATAATGTATACGGACTCCAACAACGCAACCGAATACGAGGCCCTTCTACATGGTCTCCGGATGGCAGTCTCCATGGGCATCCAACGCCTAGAGGTGCGTGGGGATTCGAACCTCGCGATATCCCAAATAAATGGAGACTTTTATGCCAAGGATCCGAAAATGGCAGCTTATCGTAACGCCATCCTAAAAATGTCAGCTCGGTTCGAGGGGCTCGAATTTCACCATTTAGCCCGGGAAAACAATCAGGCAGCAGACGTCTTGGCACGCATCAGCGCAAAGCGCGATGCAGTCCCCCCCAACATTTTCTTGGAGAGGCTATTCAAGCCATCCATATTATGGGAAGGGGAATCCGGAAATAACAGCCCGGACCCAACCGCACCGCCCGACACCGAACATTCTGACATAACGGGAGGCTCTGCCAACGAAGTAACATCCTCAGCCCACGTAATATTGGCAGTCATTGCCCCATGGACAGAACCATTCCTAGCCTACCTAACCAGGCAGGAACTTCCCGAGGACCAAAATGACGCACACTGCATAGTGCAGCGATCTAAAGCCTATAAAGTCCATGAGGGAGAGCTTTATAAGAAAAGCACCACCGGAGTCCTTCAAAGGTGTATCTCCGAAGAGGAAGGGCGGAATCTTCTGGCTGAAATTCATGCCAGACTCGGCGGGCACCACGCCGCAGCCCGGGCCCTTGTAATAAAGGCCTTCCGTACAGGATTTTATTGGCCTACGGCCCGGGCAGATGCTCGGGACTTAGTCCAACGATGCGTCGGTTGCCAGCTCTTTGCTAACCAAAGCCATATGCCAGCCGCCGCCCTCCAAACTATACCCATCACCTGGCCCTTTGCGGTCTGGGGGCTTGACATGGTTGGACCCCTTAAAGGAGGAACCCACAAGCAAAAATACCTATTGGTCATGGTGGATAAATTCACCAAATGGATAGAGGCCAAGCCTGTTAAGACGGCCGAATCCGGACAGATGATAGACTTCATATCAGGGATCGTACACCGTTATGGCGTCCCCTACAACATCATCACTGATAACAACATGAACTTTATGGCTGACGAGGTCAAACTCTGGTGCAAAAACATGGGCATCAAGCTCGACTACGCTTCAGTCTATCACCCACGAACTAACGGTCAAGTCGAGCGAGCAAATGGTCTAATCATGAGCGGCATCAAACCCAGATTAGTGCGGTCCCTCAAGGAATCTAACATGCACTGGGTAGAGGAGCTCGACTCCGTACTCTGGGGCCTGCGGACCACGCCGAATCGCACCACCGGATTCACACCATTCTTTATGGTATACGGCGCAGAGGCAGTTCTGCCCTGCGACATAATTCATGACTCACCTCGCGTGCGCATGTACGAAGAAAGAGAAGCCGTACTCGATCGGCAGGATAGTTTGGATGCCTTGGAGGAGGAGCGTGACGTGGCAAAAGCCCGTTCAGCATTCTGTCAACAGCAGGCTTGAAGCGCCGGACTCTGTGTTCGTGTCCTTCCTCTTCCTATTTTTTACACATTAGCTGTCTTATATTTCTCTCCTTCTCCCTCCCTTTCTCTTATAGCCTTTAAGGACTCGTTTGCGCCTTGTTCGCACACAATTGACGCGCTATCCGCGCTCATTATACCTGGGGGCTTCTTTAACAGAAGCTTGTTTATACGGGCCTCATGGCCAACACATGTGTCACACTTCCGCATGTACCTTTTATTCACCATTATATGCATCGATATGACTTAAATTTTGGCCAAGCTGGGTTGCCTGGCTCCGTGCTTACCCCTATGTTCCCGATTGTTCGGCTAGGCGGTAAAGGGAGCACCTCTGCGATTGTTACTACCGGGTCAGCCGGATGTGTACCTCAGACTGGGTGAAGCCGAAAGCTAGCATTCTTAAGGGAATATTCGGCTGGTGAACTAAAGATGATTTCTCACCTATTTATTTATCCGCCCCCAGATGCTTTTCTGCTTTTTTCGCAGTCCGGACATGCACTTTAGGGCATGCCTCCCAGGGAAAGGAACCCCTGACGGAACTATTCTCCCTAGAAGATGTTTCTTACTAACCATGTAATATAACATAACTAGTTGGGCACTTGTCTGTTCAAGCACTAATGACCCCTACGCCTGGTCTCCACGCATGCCCCGGTTCTTACATAACCGAGAGGGTATTCGGACACACTCCGGACTATCGGGTCCCGAGGTTGAAGCGAAAAGGTCCGCCATGACAAACGATCTACAATCCGGCTAGAAGGCATTTTACATGTCATCTTAAATTACATAGTCAATTTGATTGGGTATATTCCTCTTCAATACCATCCAACAGGCTGTCTAGTTTACAGTCCTGTTGGGAATATTTGGCGGCCAACTCTACCTGGCCGTACACTCAACTCACAGGGATCTCCTTCCCATCAGGCCCCACAGGTCCGACCTCGACCATGTGGTTTGGGTCAGCCTTCGTGTACCGCGTCTTCACCATGGCCCAGGCCTCCCTGGCGCCTTGACGGCAGGCCGATATCTTCCATAATCAGAAGCGCCACCGCGCTCCCTTCAGCTTCTCTGCAAGCTCTCCAAGGCCTTTGGGCATGAAGAAGGATGGCCACAAGGCCTGTGTGACGCCTTGCATTACCTGCCGAACCCGTTTGTGCAGTTGTGAGAGCTCGGGAAGAAGGTCACCCGTAGAACCGGGCATTTCCTCTACAGGCCGGCCTATCAGCATACCTACAGACATAACTCTGTCAATCGACTTCCTCGCCGAACTCTTTTTCGAAGTTCGTTCAAGCACTTACTAAAAATGCCGCGTCGAAGCCGCCGATTCTCCTTCACGGAGTCCGACAGCTGGGCACGAACATCCTTTAGTTCCTCGCCCAGTTGGGTGTTGGCATCGTGGAGATTATTCTTCTCTTGCCTCAGCTTCGTAAGCACGCTCTCGCCGGCCTTTAACCGACGCAAGAGTTGTTGCTTGTCCGGATCTACTCCGGCGCCATCTGCAATGTTATTGTCAGATTTGCACACACGCCACACTTCACAACATACTTATCTTTCGAAGCATATATTACCAGAGGGGGTCTCCTTGGCCTCCCCTGCCGTGGCTAGTGCGGCCTCAAGTTGGGCTTTGCACTCTTCCAGCTCCTGGGATAGTTGGGTATTCTTTTCTGTAAGATCCTGCATAACAAATGATCCTTAAATCAGTTATTCTAACTGCTTCAAGTCTCGGGGGCTACTGACATATATAACCATCAAATTTTCTCACCCATATGTCTTTTACATACTGCTCCGTGGCTCTGGCTAGACCATTTTGAGCGGCACGGAGGTACACATCTGCCGTATTGAAGGCATCCAATGCCTCTTGGGAGAAACAAGTGTCACGAAGAATTGTTCGGTGATGCCTGTGGTTCATGGCACTCTCCACCTCGGAATTGGTGGCAGACAGCCCATCCGCATCCTCTGTCGGAGGAGCGTCCGGTGCGCGCCTCGTGTTCGCCTTCGCTTTCGGACCCGGCCTTGGAGCCTGCTGGTGGAGGCGCGATTGGCAACCTCTCTGGATATAGTCCAGCGAGCGCTCTTTTTCCTGAAGAGAGCATGAGCGTTAGTATGCCTTGAGGGAATAACATCTGGGAATAAAATGGCACGCCATACCATTGCGCCGACGTCTCAATCCAGACCGCACTTCTTTTCAGCCTGCTGGGCCTTGCTACCCCTTGTTGGCTAGCCACCGCAGGCTCGGCCCTCCACCTCAAGGACTTCCCCTGCAAAAACTCCATTGGTATACGGTGATAAAAAATAAGCACAGATGGATCATCTTAAAAGTACTGGGACTTCAGTCTCCATTACTTGTGAGGCTGGAAGTAGTCCGGGATAATCGACCGTAATGGCCACTAAGGCGTTGTCCTTGCTCAATTGATGAAACACCCCATCGATCAGCTCCACAAATAAGTCCGGGTCCTCTTGGGAGACCGGGTCGAAGGACCGTTCCGGGTCCTCGGGTTGTGGAGGAGGGCTGTTTATCTCCTTTACAGCCTGGCGTAGCTCCTGCGTTGAAATTGCTAGACTGAATACTTAACTATGGGAATATGAAATGGATGGGCGAGTAAAAGTGTCCGCTTACCCAGGTTGGAGGATTGTACATAGAAAACCCGCCCCGTGGGTTGATGCGGAGAAATTCCTCCTCTTTTCCCTTGTACAAAGCGGACAAGATCTTTATTAGAGCGGCAACCAATTCCGGCCCCTTACGGCCGCACCGGGTGGCGTCGTCCTCCGCGTTGAAATCCCACATGTGGTGGCCTCTATACTGAAGCGGGTGCACCCCCCGCATAATGCATGTGGCCATGACCTCGATCATGGTCAATCCGGAATGAGCTAACAACCTTATCCGGCTCATCAGGTAAAGGACGTCCTTGTCATTTTCCTTTTGAGGGCTCCGTGGATGCCAGCTTAGGTGCTTCTTCAAAGGAGCATTATCGAACTCAGGGAGGCTAATCCGAACAGGGTCTGGCAGGGGGACATCTTCTATGTAAAACCATTCTGGAGGCCAGTCTTCGGACGCCTTCTTCGGGGTTCCAGATAGATATCCGGTCCCGGCGATGCGCCATAGTTCGGCTCCGCCCACTTGATATATCGACCCCTCCTGAGAACGGGGCACAAAGCAGAATAGCTTCTTCCACAGCGCGAAATGAGCCTCGATGCCCAAAAACAGCTCGCAAAGGGCTAAGAAGCCCGCAATATGCAATATGGAGGCAGGCGTAAGGTTGTGCAACTGGAGGCCGTAGAACTCCAGGAGCCCCGGAGAAACGGATGAATTGGAAATCCGAGCCCTCTTATCAAATAAGGGACAAGGCATACCCGCTCTCCTTTGGAGGTATTGGGGACGCTCTCCGCTTGCTCTCCACCATTATACGTGGCAAGCCCGGCTCGAACCGGGACCATGTAGGCTGGGGGGAGAAACCCCTTGGCTTGGAGCGTCACTAGCTCGCTGTGCGAGACGGAGCATCTCCCCCAATCTCCAGGCTGAGGGTTGGGAGGGCGAGAGGAGGAGCTGCATCGACTGGCCATGATGGAATGGATCTCTGTCGGATGCGCTCCAATGAATGCTCACGAAGGGAAGATGGTGTGATTCGGATCTAAATCCTCATCTCTTTTATAGGCAGCTCATTTGGGCAGGGGGTAAATGAAAAAACACCCTAGCTTTTCGTAATCGTTTGACACGTGGAAGATGGCCATTATTGGGCGTGGAAGCCAAGGAGCGCAACATTCACTAGAAGCCGGACACTATTCAACAGGTATATGGAATTTAGAGGATAACCCGCCTTGCAATGCCGAAGACAAATCTGTGCGCCGGACTCATCGTCATTGAAGCCTGGTTCGGGGGCTACTGAGGGAGTCCCGGATTAGGGGGTGTCCGGATAGCCGGACTATACCTTTGGCCGGACTCCTGGACTATGAAGATACAAGATTGAAGACTTCGCCCCGTGTCCGGATGGGACTTTCCTTGGCGTGGAAGGCATGCTTGGCGATACAGATATGTAGATATCCTCCCATTGTAACCGACTCTGTGTAACCCTATCCCTCTCCGATGTCTATATAAACCAGAGGGTTTTTAGTCCGTAGGACAAACAACAATCATACCATAGGCTAGCTTATAGGGTTTAGCCTCTCTGATCTCGTGGTAGATCTACTCTTGTACTACCCATATCATGAATATTAATCAAGCAGGAGTAGGGTTTTACCTATATCGAGAGGTCCCGAACCTGGGTAAAAACATCGTGTCCCTTGTCTCCTCTTACCATCCGCCTAGATGCACAGTCCGGGACCCCCTACCCGAGATCCGCCGGTTTTGACACCGACAGTGAGTTATATATAATAAGAGTAGTTTTGAGTTGAGGGCTTTGCTATCTTGCTATGATCTTAAGGGAATTAAAGAAAGAATAGAAAGAAATAAAAAGATCATATGTTGACCTTATAGAGTAGAGTATGATGAATAAAAGTTGTTGAGAGTTGACAAACATAGTTTTGGTCATTGTTGCAATTAATGGAAAGTAATAAAGAAAGAGAGGTTTTACATATAAATATACTATCTTGGACATCTTCTGTTATTGTGAGCACTCATTAAAATATGACATGCTAAAAAGTTGACGTTCGACAAGGAAGATAACATAATGGGTTATGTTTTCCTATATCCGAATAGAAGTTATATTGTTATGGATCATCCAACATGTTGAGCTTGCCTTTCCCTCTCATGCTAGCCAAATTGTTTGCACCAAGTAGAGATACTACTTGTGCTTCCAAACATCCCTAAACCCAGTTTTGCCATGAGAGTCCACCATACGTACCTATGTATTGAGCAAGATCCTTCAAGTATGTTGTCATCGGTACAAGCAATAAAAATTCCTATCTACATATGCATGATCTATTAGTGTGAAGAAAATAAGCTTTATACGAGCATGTGATGTGGAAGAAATAAAAGCGACGGATTGCATAATAAAGGTCCTTATCACAAGTGGCAATATAAAGTGACGTTCTTTTGCATTAAGATTTTGTGCATCCAACCATAAAAGCACATGACAACCTCTGCTTCCCTCTACAAAGGGCCTATCTTTTATTTTAACCTTCTACCCTCATACAAGATTCATAGTGATCTTCACCTTTCCCTTTTTACACTTTATCCTTTGGCAAGCACTATGTGTTGGAGAGATCCGGATATATATATCCACTCGGATGTAGATTTTTCAGAAAATATTATTGTTGACATTACCCTTGAGGTAAAAGGTTGGGAGGCGAAACTATAAGCCTCTATCTTTCTCTGTGTCCGATTGAAACTTTGTACCCATAAGTATCGCATGAGCGTTAGCAATTATGAAAGACTAAATGATAGTTGAGTATGTGGACTTGCTGAAAAGCTCTTATATTGACTCTTTCCGAGGTTATGATAAATTTCAATTGCTTCAATGACTGAGATCATAGTTTGTTAGTTTTCAATGAAGTTTCTGATTCATACTTTACCTTGTGAATGAATTCTTACTTTAGCTTAATAAATCATATGACAATATATGTTGATGTTCTAAAGATGATCATGATGCCCTCATGTCCATATTTTATTTTATCAACACCTCTATCTCTAAACATGTGGACATATTTTTCGATATCGGCTTTTGCTTGAGGAGAAGCGAGCTCTAAGTTTGGGGGAGTTGATACGTCCATATTGCATCATGCTTTACATTGATATTTATTACATTATGGGATGTTATTACACGTTATATCACAATACTTATGCCTTTTTCTCTTATTTTATAAGGTTTCCATGAAGAGGGAAAATGCCGGCAGGTGGAATTCTGGACTGGAAAAGTAGCATATATTGTAGACCTATTCTGCACAACTCCAAAAGTCCTGAAACTTCACCGAGATCAGTTTTGGGCGAAGAAAGCACCAAAGGGGGGGGTCACTAGCCAACCACAAGGGTGGAGGGCGCGCCCTAGCCCCTGGGCGCGCCCCTACCTTGTGGACCCCCTGGCAGGCCCCGACGCCCATCTTCTGCTATATGGTGTCTTTTGCCATGGAAAAAAAATAAGAGAGAAGCTTTCCGGACGAAGCGCTGCCGTCTTGAGGCGGAACCTGGGCAGAACCAATCTAGGGCTCTGGTGGAGCTGTTTTGGCGGGGAAACATCCGTCCGGGAGGGGGAAACCATCGCCGTTGTCATCACCATCGATCCTCTCATCGAGAGGGGGTCAATCTCCATCAACATGTTCACCAGCACCGTCTCCTCTCAAACCATAGTTCATCTCTTGTATCCGATCTTTGTCTCAAAACCTGAGATTGGTACCTGTGGGTTGCTAGTAGTGTCGATTACTCCTTGTAGTTGATGCTAGTTGGTTCATCTGGTGGAAGATTTTATTTTCAGATCCTTAATGATAATTAATACTCCTTTGATTATGAACATGAATATGCTTTGTGAGTAGTTATGTTTGTTCCCGAGGACATGGGAGAAGTCTTGTTATAAGTAATCATGTGAATTTGGTATTCGTTCGATATTTTGATGAGATGTATGTTGTCTCTCCTCTAGTGGTGTTATGTGAACGTCAACTACATGACACTTCATTGTGATTTGGGCCTAGGGGAAGGCACTGGGAAGTAATAAGTAGATGATGGGTTGCTAGAGTGACAGAAGCTTAAACCCTAGTTTATGTGTTGCTTCGTAAGGGGCTGATTTGGATCCATATGTTTCATGCTATGGTTAGGTTTACCTTAGTTCTTCTTTCGTAGTTGCGGATGCTTGCGAGTGGGGTTAATCATAAGTTGGAGGCTTCTCCAAGGAAGGGCAGCACCCAAGCACCGGTCCACCCACATATCAAATTATCAAAGTAACGAACGCGAATCATATGAGCATGATGAAAACTAGCTTGACAACAATGCCCATGTGTCCTCGGGAGCGCTTTGCTTTATATAAGAGTATGTCTAGGCTTATCCTTGGCTACAAAAAGGATTGGGCCACCTTGCTGCTCCTTAGTTACTTTTGTTACTTGTTACCCGTTACGAATTACCTTATCACAAATCTATTTGTTACCGACAATTTCAGTGCTTGGAGAGAATACCTTGCTGAAAACTGCTTGTCATTTCCTTCTGCTCCTTGTTGGGTTCGACACTCTTACTTATCGAGGGGACTACGATAGATCCCCTTTACTTGTGAGTCATCAGTACCAGCGGAGGCCGCTGGGACAACCTTGACCCCGTTAGGACTGGCGCGATCAGCCTCGTGAGGACCGCTGGGAAGGCCAGCCTCGCGATGGTCCATGGCGGGACGAGCCTCGTGAGGACCACCCTCAGGGAAATGCTGGCCTCCCTCCGCTGCCACCACCACCAACAAGTTACGACGACCACCGCAGGATGATGGGGCCGGGGGCTTCCAAGAGCCTCGGGCTATCGCTTGCATCCTGGGTGGTGCTTAGGCCCTCGTCTGCCATCACGTCTTCAAGAAGTTCGCTCGTGAGGTGAACGCGGCCCTTCCTAAGCCCGAGGCGTCGCGTCCACTCAGGTGGTCCAAGTACTCCATCACCTTCGACTCTTTGGATCAGCTCAAGTGTGCGGCCACTTCAGGCGCGCTCTCAATGCTCCATTCACCAATCATTAGCAATGTCCTTGTCACTAAGACACTCATGGATGGTGGCGTGGGTTTTAATGCCTGATAACCCACAAGTATAGGGGATCGCAACAGTTTTCGAGGGTAGAGTATTCAACCCAAATTTATTGATTCAACATAAGGGGAGCCAAAGAATATTCTCAAGTATTAGCAGCTGAGTTGTCAATTCAACCAACCTGACAGACTTAATATCTGCAGCAAAGTATTTAGTAGCAAAGTAGTATGGAAGTAACAATAATAGTGGCAAAAGTAACAGTAACAGTTTTGTAGCAATCATAACAGTGGCAATGGAGAAGTAACTTAGCAAAGATCAATATGAAACGAGCTCGTAGGCAATGGATCAATGATGGATAATTATGTGGATGCAATTCATCATGCAACAGTTATAACATAGGGTGACAGAGAACTAGCTCGAGTTCATCAATGCAATGTAGGCATGTATTCCGAATATAGTCATACGTGCTTATGGAAAAGAACTTGCATGACATCTTTTGTCCTACCCTCACATGGCAGCGGGGTCCTATCGGAAACTAAGGGATATTAAGGCCTCCTTTTAATAGAGTACTAGACCAAAGCATTAGCACTTACTGAATACATGAACTCCTCAAACTACAGTCATCATCGGGAAGTGTCCCGACTATTGTCACTCCAGGGTTTGCCGGATCATAACACGTAGTAGATGACTATGGACTTGCAAGATAGGATCAAGAACTCACATATATTCATGAAAACATAATAGGTTCAGATCTGAAACCATGGAACTCGAGCCCTAGTGACAAGCATTAAGATTGCAAAGTCATAGCAACATAAATCTTAGAACATAATGGATACTAGGGATCAAACCCTAACAAAACTAACTCGATTACATGGTAAATCTCATCCAACCCATCACCGTCCAGCAAGCCTATGATGGGATTACTCACGCACGGCGGTGAGTGATGACCCACAAGTGTAGGGGATCTATCGTAGTCCTTTCGATAAGTAAGAGTGTCGAACCCAACGAGGAGCAGAAGGAAATGACAAGCGGTTTTCAGTAAGGTATTGTCTGGAAGCACTGAAATTATCGGTAACAGATAGTTTTGTGATAAGATAATTTGTAACGGGTAACAAGCAATGAAAGTAAATAAGGTGCAGCAAGGTGTCCCAATACTTTTTATAGCAAATGACAAGCCTGGACAAGTTCTTATAATGAGGAAAGCGCTCCCGAGGACACATGGGAATTATCGTCAAGCTAGTTTTCATCACGCTCATATGATTCATGTTTGTTACTTTGATAATTTGATATGTGGGTGGACCGGTGCTTGGGTACTGCCCTTTCTTGGACAAGCATCCCACTTATGATTAACCCCTATTACAAGCTTCCGCAACTACCAAAGAAGTATTAAGGTAAACCTAACCATAGCATGAAACATGTGGATCCAAATCAGCCCCTTACGAAGCAACACATAAACTAGGGTTTAAGCTTCTATTACTCTAGCAACCCATCATCTACTTATTACTTCCCAATGCCTTCCTCTAGGCCCAAACAATGATGAAGTGTCATGTAGTTGACATTCACATAACACCACTAGAGGAGAGACAACATACATCTCATCAAAATATCGAATGAATACCAAGTTCACATGACTACAAATAGCAAGACTTCACCCATGTCCTCAGGAACAAACGTAACTACTCACAAAGCATATTCATGTTCATGATCAGAGGGGTATTAATATGCATTAAGGATCTGAACAAATGATCTTCCACCGAATAAACCAACTAGCATCTACTACAGGGAGTAATCAACACTACTAGCAACCCACAGGTACCAATCTGAGGTTTTGGTACAAAGATTGGATACAAGAGATGAACTAGGGTTCGAGAGGACATGGTGCTGGTGAAGATGTTGATGGATATTGACTCCCTCCCGATGAGAGGATCGATGGTGATGATGATGATGATGATGATTTCCCCCTCCCGGAGGGAAGTTTCCCCGGCAGAACAGCTCTGCCGGAGCCCTAGATTGGTTCCGCCAAGGTTCCACCTCGTGGCGGCGGAGTTTCGTCCCGTAAGCTTGCTTATGATTTTTTTCCAGGGTAAAAGACATCATATAGTAGAAGATGGGCACCGGAGGGCTGCCAGGTGGCTCACGAGGCAGGGGGGCACGCCCAGGGGGTAGGGCGCGCCCCCCCACCCTCGTGGCCAGGGTGTGGGCCCCCTCTGGTACTTCTTCCACTCAATATTTATCATTAATTCCAAAGATGACTTTCGTGGAGTTTCAGGACTTTTGGAGCTGTGCAGAATAGGTCTCTAATATTTGCTCCTTTTCCATCCCAGAATCCTAGCTGCCGTCATTCTCCCTCTTTATGTAAACCTTGTAAAATAAGAGAGAATAGCCATAAGTATTGTGACATAACGTGTAATAACAGCCCATAATGCAAGAAATATCGATATAAAAGCATGATGCAAAATGGACGTATCAACTCCCCCAAGCTTAGACCTTGCTTGTCCGCAAGCGGAAGCTGGTATCGAAAAATATGTCCACATGTTTAGAGATAGAGGTGTCGATAAAATAAAATACATACATGAGGGCATCATGATCATTCTTATAACAACAACATACATATATATATTGTCATATGCTTTCTTATGTTCAAGTAACAATATATTCACAATATCAAGTATGATTCAGAAACTTCATTGAGAATCAACAAACAATGATCTCGGTCACTGAAGCAATTGCAATTTATCATAACATCAGAAAGAGTCAATAAGAGCTTTTCAGCAAGTCCACGTACTCAACTATCATTTAGTCTTTCTCAATTGCTAACACTCACACAATACTTATGGTTATGGAGTTTTAACCGGACACAGAGAAATATAGGGGCTTATAGTGTTGCCTCCCAACATTTTACCTCAAGGGTAATGTCAACAATAATAATTCATGCTAAATTACATCCAATTGGATATATATATGAGGATCTTTCCAACACGAGGTGCTTGCCAAAGGATAAAATGTAAAAGGGAAAGGTGAAGATCCCCTTGACTCTTGCATAGACATAAAGTAAAAGATAGGCCCTTCGCAGAGGGAAGCAGAGGTTGTCATGTGCTTTTATGGTTGGATGCACGAAAGCTTGATGCAAAAGAACGTCACTTTATATTGCCACATGTGATATGAACCTTTATTATGCAGTATGTCGCTTTTATTTCTTCCATATCGTAGGATCGTATAAAGCTTATTTTCTACACACTAATAAGTCATACAGATTTAGAGAGCAATTTTTATTGCATGCAACATGACAATTTACTTGAAGGATCTTACTCAATCCATAGGTAGATATGGTGGACTCTCATGGAAAAACTGGGTTTAAGGATATTTGGAAACACAAGTAGTATCTCTACTTGGTGCAAGGAATTTGGCTAGCATGAGGGGGAAAGGCAAGCTCAACATGTTTGGATGATCCATGACAATATACTTTAACTGAGATGGGAGAAAACATAACCATTACGTTGTCTTGCTTATCCAACATCAACTCTTTAGCATGTCATACTTTAATGAGTGCTCACAATCATAAAAGATGTCCAAGAGAGTATATTTATATGTGAGAACCTCTCTCTCTTTATTACTTCCTATTAATTGCAATGATGACCAAAACTATGTTTGTCAACTCTCAACAACTTTTATTCATCATACTTTTTGTATGTGAAGTCATTACTATCCATAAGATCAATATGATCTCTCTTATTTCTTTTTATTCTTTACTTTATTTTTATTCCCTCAAGATCATAACAAGATAGCAAAGCCCTTGACTCAACACTAATCTTTATTATATATAGCTCACAGACTCGATTACATAGAGGGATCATAAAGCAAAACTCAAAACTAAATCATACCAAAACTTTATTCTACTAGATCAAGACATTACCAAAAGGATCGAACTAAGAAAAACTGTAAAGATATGAGTGTGATGGTGATACGATACCGGGCAACCCCCCCAAGCTTGGCAGTCGCCAAGGGGAATGCCCATACCCATGTGTTTATGTCCTTGGAGGTGGTGAAGAATGTGGTGATGATGATGGATAGTCGCACATTGAGCATAGGAGCTCTTCCAGTTTGTGGATAATGCCCTTGAGTGCGACATATGATACTTCAACAAAATATTTTCCTGTGTGAGATACTTGTTTTGTATGCGAGCTAACTCAATCATCTCGAAAGCTTCAATCTCAGTTGGGGTAAAGAGGTTAGGAAGAGGTTGAAGGATGTTTTCTTCTTCTGCCGCCGGAGCTTGATCCTTCCTGGCCTTCTTGATCCCATCATCCTTGCTGATCTCCCCAGGTTCTTCTCTCTTTAGCTCTATCTTCAATAGCCAAGCATCCTTGTCTTCATTGTTGGAGGAGGGTGACGTCAGAAAAACAACTCGAAACAAAGACAGGAGATTTTTGCGTGATACAGTGGTCAAAACTTTCGGGAGATTATATAATGAATTTTTACCAACCGAAAGAAGTATCGTAAAAGAAAATGAAGTCCAGAGAGGACACGAGGTGCCCATGAGGCAGGGGGCACGCCCAGGGGGGTAGGGCGCGCCCTCCACCCTCATGGACGCCTCGTGTTCTTCCCGGACTACTTCTTATTTTCTAATTTTCTGAAATATTCCAAAACGGAGAAAATTTGCTATTAGAACTATTTTGGAGTCGGTTTACTTATCGTATGACATACCTATTCCTTTTCGAAGTCTGAAACATTCTGAAAAGTGTCCCTTATGTATTCCTCCGGGGTTACGGTTTCAATAATATTACTTTCAACATTTATAGGATTACCTGATATATAATGTTTGATTCTTTGACCGTTCACCACCTTCGGATTTGTGCCTTCGAAGTTGTTGATTTTAATGGCACCAGAATGATTGACCTCCTCGATAACGTAAGGACCTTCCCATTTAGAGAGAAGTTTTCCTGCAAAAAAATCTTAAAAGAGAGTTGAATAGCAACACATAATCACCTACATTAAACTCACGGTTTGTATCCTTTTGTCATGCCATCTTTTAACCTTTTTATTTAAACAGTTTGGCATTCTCATAGGCTTGGGTTCTCCATTCATCAAGTGAGCTAATATCAAATAAGCTCTTCTCACCAGCAAGTTTGAAATCATAACTGAGCTCTTTAATGGCCCAGTATGCCTTATGTTCAAGTTCGAGAGGTAAGTGACATGCCTTTCCATAAACCATTTTATACGGAGACATACCCATAGGATTCTTATATGCAGTTCTATAAGCCCATAATGCATAATCAAGTTTCTTAGATCAATTCTTTCTAGATCTATTAATAGTCTTTTGAAAAATTAATTTAAGCTCTCTGTTACTCAATTCTACTTGACAACTAGACTATGGGTGATATGGAGATGCAATTCTATGATTAACATCATACTTAGCAAGCATTTTACGAAAAGCACCATGAATAAAATGTGAACCACCATCAGTCATTAAGTATCTAGGGACTCCAAACCTCAGAAAAATAACTTCTTTAAGCATCTTAATAGAGGTGTTATGATCAACACTACTAGTTGGAATAGTTTCTACCCACTTAGTAACGTAATCAACAACAACTAAAATATGTGTATACCCATTGGAGGCAAGAAACGGTGCCATATAATCAAAGCCCCAAACATCAAATGGTTCAATAACAAGAGAATAATTCATAGGCATTTCTTGACGTCTACTAATATTACCAATTCTTTGCCATTCATCACAAGACAAGACAAACTTACGGGCATCTTTGAAGAGAGTGGGCCAATAAAAACCAGATTGCAATACCTTATGTGCAGTGCTATCTCCAGCATGGTGTCCTCCATATGCTTCGGAGTGACACTTGCGTAGGATCTTTTCTTGTTCATGCTCAGGTACACAACGTCTAATAACACCATCTACTCCTTCCTTAAGGTGTGGGTCATCCCAGAAGTAATGTCTTAAATCATAGAAGAACTTTTTCTTTTGCTGGTATGTGAAACTATGTGGTAAGAATTTAGCAACAATGTAATTAGCATAATCCACATACCATGGAGCAGTACGAGAAGTATTTATGATAGCTAATTGTTCATCAGGAAAGCTATCATCAATAGGTAGTGAGTCATCAAGAACATTCTCTAACCTAGACAAGTTGTCTACAACGGGGTTCTCAGCTCCCTTTCTATCAATAATATGCAAATCAAATTCTTGTAGCAAGAGAACCCATCTAATAAGTCTAGGTTTAGCATCTTTCTTTTCCATAAGATATTTAGTAGCAGCATGATTAGTGTGAATAGTTACTTTAGAATCAACAATATAAGGTCTGAACTTATCACAAGCAAATACAATTGCTAAGAATTTTTCCAGTAGTAGAATAATTTCTCTGGGTAGTATCTAGAGTTTTACTAGCATATTGAATAACATTTAGTTTCTTATCAACTATTTGTCCTAGAACAGCACCTATAGCAAATTCACTAGCATCACACATAATTTCAAAGGGTAAATGCAATCAGGTGGCTGAACAATAGGTGCAGAAATCAAAGCTTTCTTAAGTATTTCAAACGCTTCTACACAATCATCATCAAAGACAAAAGGAATATCTTTTTGCAATAGATTAGTCAGAGGCCTAGAAATTTTAGAAAAGTCCTTAATGAACCTCCTATAAAAACCGGCATGACTAAGGAAATTTCTTATACCTTCAATGTCCTTGGGACATGGCATCTTTTCAATAGCACCAACCTTAGCTTTATCAACTTCAATACCTCTTTCAGAAATTTTATGCCCCAAGACAATGCCTTCATTAACCATAAAGTGACACTTTTCCCAATTCAAGACAAGACTAGTATCTTCACATCTCTGCAAAACTCGTTCAAGATTGCTCAAACAATCATCAAAAGAGGATCCATAAACGGAGAAATCATCCATGAATACCTCACAAATATTTTCACAAAAGTCAGAGAATACAACCATCATGAATCTTTGAAAGGTAGCAGGTGCATTACATAAACCAAAAGGCATGCGTCTATAAGCAAAAGTACCAAAAGGGCAAGTAAAAGTGGTCTTTTCTTGATCCTCAGCAGACACAGGTATTTGAGAGAAACCAAAGTAACCATCTAGAAAGAAAAAATGTGTATGTTTGGATAATCTTTCTAGCATTTGATCAATAAAAGGTAGAGGGTAATGATCTTTTTTAGTAGCTTTATTTAATTTGCGGAAATCAATTACCATCCTATAACCTGTAATAATTCTTTGCAGGATCAATTCATCTTTATCATTCGGAATGACCGTAATACCTCCCTTCTTAGGGACACAGTGGACAAGACTTACCCTCTGACTATCAGCAACGAGATAAATTGTACCTGCCTCCAGGAGCTTTAGTATTCCTTTTCTTACCACTTCTTTCATCTTAGGATTTAATCGTCGTTGGTGATCAATAACTGGTTTGGCGTCTTCTTCCAATTTTATTTTGTGTTGGCATAGAGTGGGACTAATACCCTTAAGATCATCAAGAGTATATCCAATGGCAGCACGGTGCTTCTTCAGAGTTTTCAATAATATTTCCTCTTCTTATTCTAAAAGGTTAGCACTGATAATAACATGATATATCTTCTTCTCATCAAGATAAGCATATTTAAGAGTATCAGGTAATGGTTTAAGCTCAAACACGGGATCACCCTTGGGTGGAGGGGGATCCCCTAGGATTTCAACAGGCAAGTTGTGTTTCAAAATAGGTCCCTTTTAAAGAATACTTCATATATTTCCCTTCTTTCATTCATATACATATCATTTTCATGGTCTAGCAAATATTGTTCTAAAGGATCATTAGGAGGTATGGCAATAGAAGCAATACCAATAATTTCATCCTTACTAGGCAATTCTTGATCATGGGGTTGTCTACGAAACTTAGCAAAATTAAACTCATGAGACATATCTCCGAAGCCAATAGTAACAAGATCCTTTTCGCAATCTATCTTAGCATTAACAGTGTTCAAGAAGGGTCTACCAAATATGATGGGACAAATGTCATCTTGTGGGGAACCAAGAACAAGAAAATCAGCAGGATATTTAACTTTCCCACACAAGACTTCAACATCTCTAACAATCCCAATTGGTGAAATAGTATCTCTATTGGCAAGCTTAATTGTAACATCAATTTCTTCTACGTCAGCAGGTGCAATGTCATGCATAATTTCTTCATATAAAGAAAAAGGTATCGCTCTAGCACTAGCACCCATATCACATAAGCCATGATAACAATGATCCCCTATTTTAACAAAAATAACAGGCATGCCTACAACGGGTCTATGTTTCTTAGCATCGGGTCTAGTAATTCTAGCAGCTGCATCACAGAAATAAATAACATGCCCATCAATATTATCAGTCAAGAGATCTCTAACCATAGCAATACTAGGTTCAACTTTAATTTGCTCAGGAGGTGTATATTTTCTAGTATTACTCTTACGAACCACGATTGAAGCTTTAGCATGATCCTTTATCCTAACAGGGAAAGGTGGTTTCTCAATATAAGTAGTAGGAACAATAGGATCATTATAAGTGATAGTCTTTTCTTCAACTGTAATAGGTGCAACTATTTTTACTTCAGTGGGAGGATTATATTTAAACCACTTCTCCTTAGGGAGATCAACATGAGTAGCAAATGATTCATAGAAAGAAGCTACTATCTCAGAGTCAAGTCCATATTTAGTGCCAAATCCACGAAAATCATCGGTATCCATAAAAGATTTAACACAATCAAACTTAGGTGTCATACCTGACTCCTTACCATCGTCGGAATCCCAATCTTCAGAGTTGCATTTAATTCTTTCCAATAAATCCCATTTGAATTCAATAGTCTTCATCATAAAAGACCCAGCACAAGAAGTATCAAGCATGGAGCCATTGTTGAGAGAAAGCCGATCATAAAAGTTTTGAGTAATCATTTCTCTTGAGAGCTCATGATTGGGGCATGAATATAACATTGACTTAAGCCTCTTACAAGCTTGAGCGATGATTTCTCCTTCGCGAGGCCAAAAATTATATATACAATTACGATCACGATGAACAAGATGTGTAGGATAAAACTTCTGGTGAAATTCCAATTTCAATCGTTTATAGTCCCAGGATCCCATATCATCACATAGCCTATACCATGTCAATGCATCTCCCTCCAAAGATAAAGGGAAGACCTTCTTCTTGATAACATCATCAGGCATACCTGCAAGCTTAAATAGTCCACAAACTTCATCCACATAGATTATGTGTAAATCAGGATGCAATGTTCCATCTCCTACGAAGGGATTAGCTAGTAGTTTCTCTACCATACCCGAAGCAATTTCAAAGTAAAAAAATTCAGTAGGTTCAGTAGGTTGAGGAGCAACTCTTTTCTCTACTGGTCGGGGTGAAGATATCCCAAACAAGCCCCTCAAAGGATTATGTTCCATAGTAACAAATGACAGTAAATTTCAGCACACTATATAAATGTTTCCTTACCAAGTTCCACTTACCAAAGGCGCTTCACTCCCCGGCAACGACACCAGAAAAGAGTCTTGATGACCCACAAGTGTCGGGGATCTATCGTAGTCCTTTCGATAAGTAAGAGTGTCAAACCCAACGAGGAGCAAAAGGCAATGACAAGCGGTTTTCAGTAAGGAATTCCCTGCAAGCACTGAAATTATCAGTAACATATAGTTTTTTGATAAGCTAATTTGTAGCGGGTAACAATCAATGAAAGTAAATAAGGTGCAGCAAGGTGGCCCAATCCTTTTTGTAGCAAAGGACAAGCCTGGACAAGTTCTTATAATGGGAAAACCGCTCCCGAGGACACATGGGAATTATCACCAAGCTAGTTTTCATCACACTCATATGATTCGCGTTTGTTACTTTGATAATTTGATATGTGGGTGGACCAGTGCTTGGGTGCTGCCCTTTCTTGGACAAGCATCCCACTTATGATTAACCCCCATTGCAAGCATCCACAACTACAAAAGTATTATTAAGGTAAACCTAACCATAACATGAAACATGTGGATCCAAATCAGCCCCTTACGAAGCAACACATAAACTAGGGTTTAAGCTTCTATCACTCTAGCAACCCATTATCTACTTATTACTTCCCAATGCCTTCCT
The DNA here is from genome assembly GCF_018294505.1 of Triticum aestivum. Lineage (NCBI taxonomy): Eukaryota > Viridiplantae > Streptophyta > Magnoliopsida > Poales > Poaceae > Triticum > Triticum aestivum. The sequence goes on from NC_057810.1 coordinate 601,050,253, forward strand.
CTAGGCCCAAAAAATGGTGAAGTGTCATGTAGTCGACGTTCACATAACACCACTAGAGGAGAGACAACATACATCTCATCAAAACATCGAACAGATACCAAATTCACATGACTACTAATAGCAAGACTTCACCCATGTCCTCAGGAACAAACGTAACTACTCAAAAAGCATATTCATGTTCATGATGAGAGGGGTATTAATATGCATTAAGGATCTGAACAAATGATCTTCCACCGAGTAAACCAACTAGCATCAACTACAAGGAGTAATCAACACTACTTGCAACCCACAGGTACCAATCTGAGGTTTTGGTACAAAGATTGGATACAAGAGATGAACTAGGGTTTGAGAGGAGATGGTGCTGGTGAAGATGTTGATGGAGATTGACCCCCTCTCGATGAGAGGATCGATGGTGATGACGATGACGATGATTTCCCCCTACCGGAGGGAAGTTTCCCGGGCAGAACAGCTCCGCCGGAGCCCTAGATTGGTTCCGCCTCGTGGCGGCGGAGTTTCGTCCCGTAAGCTTGCTTATGATTTTTTCCAGGGTAAAAGACTTCATATAGCAGAAGATGGGCATCGGAGGGCTTCCAGGTGGCCCATGAGGCAGGGGCGCCCCCCACCCTCGTGGCCAGGGTGTGGGCCCCATCTGGTACTTCTTCCGCTCAATATTTATCATTAATTCCAAAAATGACATTCGTGGAGTTTCAGGACTTTTGGAGCTGTGCAGAATAGGTCTCTAATATTTGCTCCTTTTCCAGCCCAGAATCCCAGCTGCCGGCATTCTCCCTCTTTATGTAAACCTTGTAAAATAAGAGAGAATAGCCATAAGTATTGTGACATAACGTGTAATAACAGCCCATAACGCAATAAATATCAATATAAAACATGATGCAAAATGGACATATCAGTGAGCATCATGAAATTGGTGATGGAGGATGGTTGATGATGACGATGGCGACAGTTTCCCCTCTCTGGAGCCCCGAATGGACTCCAGATCAGCCCTCCCGAGGAAGATTGTGGCTTGGCGGCGGCTCCGTATCGTAAAACATGATGAATGCTTCTCTCTGATTTTTTTTCTCCCCAAACGTGAGTATATGGAGTTGGAGTTGAGGTCGGTGGAGGTACAGGGGGCCCATGAGACAGTGGGCGCGCCCGATGGGGGTGGGCGCGCCCTACACCCTCATGGACAAGGTGTGGGCCCCTTACATTGATTCTTTTGCCAATATTTTTTCTTAATTCCAAAACGTGACTCTCTAGAGTTTCAGGTCATTTCGAGAACTTTTATTTCTGCACAAAAATAACACCATGGCAATTCTGCTAAAAACAACTTCAGTTCGGGTTAGTTCCATTCAAATCATGCAAGTTAGAGTCCAAAAGAAGGGCAAAAGTGTTTGGAAAAGTGCATACATTGGAGACGTATAAATGTCCTCTCCGTCGAGACATTTTACAGGCTCCATGTGCCATACAACCAACTTCTGGCCACCAAGCCACTCTTAGGATTGAACGATGGCTCCACCATCCCCATAGGGTAGATCCGCCTCCCTGTGACCTTCGGCAAGCGTGACAACTACCGCACTAACCTCATCGACTTTGACGTTGCTCACATTCGCCTTCCATACAACGCCATCCTTGGGTACCCGACCCTGGCCAAGTTCATGGCGGTGACTCACCATGGCTACAATGTCCTTAAGATGCCAGGAAGCAGAGACATTATCACGATCTCCTGCGATGAGAGGGACCCTGTGTGATCCCTCGAGCACGCCTACCAGGCCGTGGCGGTCGAGAACTTAGATGGCGAGGGAGCCACCCATCCTCCTGAGCCCGTCCCCAAGAAGAAGAAGCAGCTCCTCCTCAAGGGCCATTAGGAGGCCGAGGGGCCCGATGATCACACTTCGAGCCCCGCGCCCTCTGCTGGGGTGCATTTCCCACTCACATAGGAAGGCGCGCCTGGTGCCCTTCTCAGACTGGGATCGAGGGCTCTCCTCTGGAGGGCCTCTGAATTGGCCAGCATCACGAGTGTCGGCGTTCTGGGAACAGTGGTCCCTAGACTTGCCTACCTGCGGCCCGCGGCATGGCTCCACCAGTGGCCCAGTGTGGCCCGTCTTCATCAACCAACACTCAAGACCCTCACGAGGGGCCAAGCCTCGCGGGGTGGATGACACAAGGCCTCCTCAGGAGCGGTCTCACCAGGTAGGCTTGCGAGGAGGCGGAGAGATCAAGGCAAGGGGTACCTCGCGAGGTCCTCATGACACAAGCCATGACGACCAAGGCCGGGCGGGCGCCAGCCCGCGCAATGTCCTCGTTTCCTGTTTGGTGCTAAGGGGGCAAGCGCAGGCACAGAGTATCGAGGCATCAGGCAAAGGTTTCCATATTGGTGCAACAAGACCAAGACCAGCAGGACGGCAGGACCAAGGTCACCATGGAGCCCAAGACGGCGTCACCACCAGCGCCTTTGGTAGGCAAAGACCACCTTTAGTCAGGATAGCTTGTACTAGTTGCCCCCTTTCAAAATGGCCGTTGTTGGATCCCTTCCCACTCAAAATTTGGGGAGAGGACCATGGCCTCTATAAATAGGGCTAGCCACCACAGTAGAAGGGGATCGGATCCAGACTGAGTTTATCTACACACCACCAAGCACTCTCAGATGTGGGGTTCTGGTAGACCCTTAAGGTTCGAACTCTGGGGTGCGCGTGAGGATCTTTCCTCTACCAACTTACGTCCCAACACCCCACTGAGAATCTAGACTAATCAATGAACAACACAAGGGACACAAGGTTTATACTGGTTCAGGCCACCATTGTGGTGTAATACCCTACTCCAGTGTGTGGCGAGTGGATTGCCTCAGGGGCTGATGATGAACAGTACAAAGGAAGAACAACCTCGCGAGGAGAGGTGTTCTTGTGGTGGTGGGTGTTTTGCTTCGTAAGGATTCGATCCCCTCCTACTGTGGTGGCTATCTCTATTTATAGAGGCCCTGGTCCTCTTCCCAAATATTGAGCGGGAAGGGCGCCAACAACAGCCATTTTGAAGGGGAACATCTAGTACAACTTATCCTGACTAAAGTTGGTCTTCGACTGCCAAAGACACTAGAGATGACGCCGTCCTGGGCTCCACAGTGACCTCCGTCCTGCCGCTCTACCGGTCTTGGCCCTGTTGCACTGGAATGGCAACCTTTGCTTGACGCCTCGGTATTCCGTGCCTGCTCTTGCCCCGTTTGCACCAAAGAGGAAACAAGGACACTGCATAGGCCGGCGCCCGCCTGGTGCCCGCCTTGTCTTGATCGTCATGGCTTGCGTCATGAGCACCTCGCGAGGTACCCTTGCCTTGATCTCTCCGCCTCCTCGCGAACTTTGCCTCGCGAGGACGCTCCTGAGGAAGCCTCCTGTCGTCTGCCCTACGAGGCTTGGCCCCTCGCGAGGGTCTTGAGCTCGAGTCGATGAAGATGGGCCGTACTGGGCCACCACTTGAGCCACGCCGCAGGCCGCAGGCCGGCAAGTTTGGGGACCCCCGTTCCCAGAACGCCGACAGTAGCCCCCGGGCCCAAGTTGCGCTCGGACTTGGCTTAGCGGAGAAGCGAAGGGGCAAGTGCGGAGCACCGCGGGCCCCAACAGCCTGTGGCCTGGACGCCGCGAGGCGATTGATTGGACGTGGGCGTCTCCACTTCCCCATGACGCCTCGGCAACTGTCCGACTTGACAGGTCTCTGCATGCAAAAATGAGTCATGATTACCTGCGATCATGGAGGCCGACGGTTGGCCTCCTCCGGCTATAAGTACGGAACAACGTGAGCCCTCCCAGTTTATCTCTCCTTGCTCCGTCTCCTCTTCTTCGCTCCCCCTCCCCCCACCGGCTCGTTGTGTCTCATGGCGCCTATGAATAAGTTTTCGGCCGCAAAGAAGGGGAAGGCCCGCCGGGAGGGGCCTGGCTCCCTTCCGGCTAAGCGTGGCCGAGGTCGCCCCCGCAAGTGCCCCACGACTCCTACGTGGGCCACCCATGGTCACGGTGGTGGCCCCTCTCTTGGCGAAGGCCCCTTGATAGGCGGGGGAGGCGCGCCGTGGCTGCACGGCCTCCTCGCCCGTGATACCACTCGGCGGAGGTGTTGCCGGAGTTCGTCATTTGGTCGGAGGATCCGGCCGGTACCTGGCTTCAGCTCCCTCGCTTCTTTGCCGGTGAGCTGCCAGCCGGTGCCACTGGCGGGCTCTGGCTTCAGGCGGACGGCTACTGCAGCAGAGCCTCTTGGGTGGCGGTGGAGGTCTCCATCGTCGGGAACGTGGCCCTGACTCGTGGATGGTAGACGTTTGCCCGCGCTCGTGGCCTGGGCCTGCGGTGCACCCTTCACTTCAAGTTCGACGGTGACGCCACCCTCTTTGTGAGGGTGTTCGTTGAGGACGGTCGCCGCGCTGGGTGCTGCCCTGAAGGTGATGATGGCGACCGGATGCTCAGCCTCGGCGGCGGCAGCGGCGAAGACGAGGGCGGGTCCGCGCCAGGCGGTGCCCGCGTGTCGGATTTCGGGTTCCGGTAGACCCTTGAGGTTCGAACACTGGGGTGCGTGTGGAGATCTCACCCACTACCTACCTGCACCCCGCCGCCATGCTAGGATCTAAGCTATGAAAAGAACAACATAAGAGGCACAAAGTTTATACTGGTTCAGGCCACCATTGTGGTGTAATACCCTACTCCAGTGTGTGGTGTGGTGGATTGCCTCTTGGGCTGATGATGAACAATAGAAGGAAGAACAACCTAGCGAGGGTCTGTTCTTGACTGGTGTGATGAACTACTAGGGGGAGTTCAGTCGCTCTCTCTACTGGTTACTTGGTGAGGATTCCGTCCCCCTACCTTGTGGTGGCTAGTCCTATTTATAGGCAAAGGCCCTAGGCCTCTTCCCAAATATTGAGCGGGAAGGGCGCCAACAATTGGCCATTTTGAAGGGGAACATCTGGTACACTTATCCTGACTAAAGTTGGTCCTCGCCTGTCAAAGGTTCTGGTGGTGACGCCGGCTTAGGCTCCACGATGACCTCCATCCTGCCGTTGGGCAGGTCTTGGTCTTGTTGCACCGAAATGGATGCCTTTGCTTGATGCTCTCGCCTGCGCTTGCTCCCTTTGCACCAAAGGGGAAAGGAGGACACTGCGCGGTAACGCCCCGAGACCGATGCTTCAGAAGACTTCCATATTTTCGTGATCACTGTGTGTTTCATTTGTGCTTGCTCTTTTATTTTTTCATTGCATCATGTCATCATGCCATCATGTCATTAATCTTTGCATCTGAACTCAACTAATAAATTGTATAGATGGTTGATCTATTTAAATCGAGGGAAGGGTGACTTCTCTTTATAACATATCCTCCCAATATTAGGGAGCTATATTTAAATATTTCATTAATTTGGAATTCACCATAACACACTTGCAAAATATCCCAATGCCTTTGTTATCTTAATTCTTGGTCTCCAACCTTGCCATATATTCTTTCATCATATTCCGGAGCTCCACCAAAAATCCGACATCTTTGGACCTTCCTTTTATCAAGTCCTAGTTCAAACCCATTTGAATTAAATTCAAATGAGTTTGAATTTACATCTTTCAATCATGGCTTTTTCTATTTTCTCGGAACAAGCATATTTTTGTGAGTCCGGGAAAATAATCCCCATGCCCAAACTCTTGCCTTTTCTGGAGGTGCGATATGATATTTCCTTCGTGGTCGGGTTTTTGTTTTCATTGTGCATTTTGTTCATGTCATGCATCTCATCTCATGTCATCATTCGCATTGCATCGACATCGTTTTCATAAAACTTGCATCCGCTCGTAGTTGCCGTGTCCCCCTTGCTTTTGTTGGCCGTTCCAAGACCAACCGGGTTTTCCATTCCCCTCTTGTCAAACCAACTAACCTCTCTCAGACCCCCTCGTGTGCGCGTCCGAAACTTGCCCGAACCCGAACGGGTCTGTCGTTACCGATGGATCCGGATCTTCCCCTAACGTCTATAAAACATCTTCGTTTTCTTATTTGGACTCCCTGGCATATTTATTCTCGTCCATCGGATTTCGATCGGAAGATCTAAACTTCCCTCCTTTTCATATATATATATAGTCCACCTCTAGTCATTTTTGGAAAACCGTAAATTTTAGGCAGGCTGTCCCATCCATCTCATCGCCGCCGCCACTCCACCAAATCCCCTTGGGATCCCTTCTCCTCGTTTTCCTCCAGCCACCAACCAGAGCTCCCCACTGATCCCCGATTCGCTCGCCCGACCAAGCAGAGCAGCTCCTCGATCCACTCCACGCCGAACCCCATCGCCCTCCTCCCGTGCTTCTCGCGCGCCACCCAAGGAGCATCAGCAGATGAGCGCCGCCGGCCCTCCTCTTCCTCCTGTCTTCTCCTTTTCCTCGTCTCTCAACTCCCCTCCTCTCCTTCCTATCATAGGGACCGGACGCAGCCGTCGAACGCCATGGATTCGCGCCAAGAGCTCCTATGGGCCCCGAGGACCTCGCCGCCGGGATCCACTTCCTCCGGTCACCTCCAGCGCCACCACAGCCTGTGCACGGCCGCCGCGCGCGCCTGCCTTCATTCCTCGCACTCGAAGCCTAGCAAGCCAGCCCGGCGCCGTCCCCTGCTTCTGGCCTGCGAACACGCGAGGGCGCCGAGCCTGTGCCAAGTCCCTGCCTCGCCGGAGAGATCTTCGCCGCCGCCGGATCCGCCATCCCCGCGCCTCCCCCGCCTTGGATCCGACCGCCTCCGCCCGGCCCTCGTCGCCCTGCCGAGTCCCGCCGTGCCTCTGCTTCCCCTGCATCGGCCCCTGCCTTCTGCCTCGTCCTCCTCCGAGCAGAGAACGAGCGCACGAGCGCCGCCCTGTGTTGACCCGTTCCAGTGCCAATGTGGACCAGATCTAGCCAGCCCAGCTTGCTCGCCCTAGCCCAGCATCGAGCCGGCCCAAGTGCCGTGGTGAGAAGCCCCCCTCTGTTGGCCCAGCATGTGTAGATTCGGCCTGATTCGTGTTTTTTTCCCTGCCTGCGATTTTACCAATTATCCAGAAAACTGCAGTTTTTCAGAAAACCCCTCATGTTCATGCATGTAATAATTAATTAACCATGCATCGGTTTAAAACAAATTATATATGTAAAGTTCTTAGAATTTCATCTAGTTTCATATTATGCAACTTTCATCCATGTTTAAAATGTTTAAAATGATGTTTGTTTAAATTTGCTCAAATGACATGCTAAAATGGTTTATTTCATAACTAAATAACCGTAGCTCGGTTTTTAATAAACTTTATATGTAAATGGGGTGGGAAAATGCCTAGTTTAACATGGTGCACTTTATTTTCCTGTTTAACAACAATAAAATATGGTTTAGGGCAGAACAGTACCAAATCTAAAATATGGACATGAGGATTTTCCGGAATTGTTGTTTGTTGTTCCGGCCTCATTTAAACTTGTCTAGATAGGTAGTTTAATTATGCTTCACCTCTTGCCATGTTTAAAAACATTTAATATTTTTTGGTAGCCTAAACGAGATCAAACTAAATAATTGCTTGTGGTGTTTCGTCAATATGCAACTCATTGCGTATTGAGCTCCACTTAACTTGTAGTATTGTTTGTTGCACTTTGCCATGCCATGCCTCATTAAACTGGACATGCATCATACTTGTTTGTGCATCATGCCATGATTATGCTTGTGTGTTTACCATGTTGTTTGTTTCTTTCTGGTGTTGCTTCTTAGTTCCGGTAATATTGCGATTGTGAGGATTCGTTCGACTACTCCCGTTTGTCTTCTTCATGGACTCGTTCTTCTTCCTAGCGGGATTTCAGGCAAGATGGCCGCTACCCTAGATCTCACTACTATCATTGCTATGCTAGTTGCTTCGTTCTATCACTATGCTGCGCTACCTATCACTTGTTCCTCAAGCCTCCCAAATTGCATGTCAGCCTCTAACCTTTTCACCCTTCCTAGCAAACCAATGCTTGGCTATGTTACCGCTTTTGCTCAGCCCCTCTTATAGCGTTGTTAGTTGCAGGTGAAGTTGAAGATTGCTCCATGGTGGACAGGATTATGTTGGGATATCACAATATCTCTTATTTAATTAATGCATCTATATACTTGGTAAAGGGTGGAAGACTCGGCCTTATGCCTGGTGTTTTGTTCCACTCTTGCCGCCCTAGTTTCCGTCATACCGGCGTTATGTTCCCGGATTTTGCGTTCCTTATGCAGTTGGGTGATTTATGGGACCCCTTGATAGTTCGCTTTGAATAAAACTCTTCCAGCAAGGCCCAACCTTGGTTTTACCATTTGCCTCACCTAGCCCTTTTTTCCCCTTGGGTTTCCGGAGCCCGAGGGTCATATTTGTTTTAGCCCCCCCGGGCCAGTGCTTGTCTAAGTGTTGGTCCGAACCGAGCAGCCTGCGGGCCCCCCTGGGGGAAAATTAGGTCTGGTTTTAGTCGTAGCTTGACTTATCTGGTGTTGCCCTGAGAACGAGATATGTGCAGCTCCTATCGGGATTGTCGGCGCATCGGGCGGCTTTGCTGGTCTTGTTTTACCATTGTCAAAATGTCTTGTAGACCGGGATTCCGAGACTGATCGGGTCTTCCTGGGAGAAGGTATATCCTTCGTTGATCGCGAGAGCTTATCATGGGCTAAGTTGGGACACCCCTGCAGGGTTTAAACTTTCGAAAGTCGTGCCCGCGGTTATGGGCAGATGGGAATTTGTTAATGTCCTGTTGTAGATAACTTGACACCAGATCCAAATTAAAACGCATCAACCGCGTGTGTAGCCGTGATGGTCTCTTCTCGGCGGAATCCGGGAAGTGAACACGGTTTCTGTGTCATGATTGACATAAGTAGGTGATCAGGATCACCTCTTGATCATTGCTAGTTGACGACCGTTTCCTTTGCTTCTCTTCTCGCTCTTATTTGCGTATGTTAGCCACCATACTTGCTTAGCCGTTGCTGCAACCTCACCACTTTACCCCTTCCTTACCCGTTAAGCTTTGCTAGTCTTGATACCCATGGTAATGGGATTGCTGAGTCCTCGTGGCTCACAGATTACTATAACAATAGTTGCAGGTACAGGTTATGCGATGATCATGACGCGAGAGTGATGCTTGCTTGCGTTGAGTTCTTCTTCTGCTTCTTCTTCGATCAGGGGATAGGTTCCAGGTCGGCAGCCTGGGCTAGCAGGGTGGATGTCGTTTGAGTTTCTGTTTGTGTTTCATCCGTAGTCGGATGTTGATGTTGTGTAAGATGATGTTGTATTCGTGTGGCATTGTATGCCTTTTGTATGTATGCCCATCTATTATGTAATGTTGATGTAATGATATCCACCTTGCAAAAGTGTTTCAATATGCGGGTCTATCCTTGGTGGGACCTTCGAGTTCCTTTTGGATAGGGTCGCATATTGGGCGTGACACCCGCCTGGCACCCTTGGTCGTCATGGCTTGCGTCATGGGCACCTCCTGAGGTACCCTGCCTTGATCTCTCAACTCCTCGCGAGCTAGCTTGATGAGGTCACGCCTGAGGAAGCTCCTTGTCGTCCGCCTCGCCAAGCTTGGCCCCTCGCGAGGGTCTTGAGCTCGTGTTGATGAAGAAGGGCCGTGATGGGGCCCCCTTGAGCCACGCCGCAGGCCGCAGGGAGGCAAGTCTGGGGACCCCCGTTCCCAGAACGCCGACAGTAGCCCCCGGGCCCAAGGTGCGCCCGGACTTGGCTGAGCAGAGAGGCGAAGGGGCAAGTGCGAAGCGTCACGGGCCCTAACAGCCTGCGGCCTCAGGCGCCACGTGGCTGTTGATTGGACGTGGGTGGCTCCGCTCCCCCACGATGCCTCGGCAACTACGCGAGTTGACAAGTCCCTGCATACAAAGCGGGTCATGATTACCTGTGATCGTGGAGGCCAGCGATTGGCCTCCTCTGGCTATAAGTACGGGGAGGTGCCTGCCCTTACGGTCCATCCCCTCTTGCTTCTCTTCCTTCTTCATGGCTCCGCCAAAGAGGTTCTCGACCGCGGAGAAAGGGAAGGCCCGCCGGGTAGAGCTTGGCTCTCCTCCACCCAAGCGTGGTCGAGGCCGTCCCCGCAAACACCCTGCGACTCCCATGGTAGATCCCCACGGTCACAGAGGCGATCTTCCACGTGGTGAAGGGCGGCCGGCCGCTGTTGGGGGACGCGCCGCGGCCGTACGACCCCCTAGGTCGCGCTCCCACTTGGCAGAGGTACTACCGGAGTTCGTCGTGTGGGCGACGGAACCGGCCTGCACTCGACTCCAACTTCCTCGCTTCCTCCTAGGTGAGCTTCCGGCTGGCGCCCCGGGCGGCCTCTGGCTTCAGGCGGACGGTTGCTGCGGCTGAGCCTCCTGGGCTTCACTGGAGGTTTCTGCAGCCGGGAGCTTGGTCCTGACCCGTGGCTGGCAAACGTTTGCACGTGCGCGTGGTCTGATCCGGTGGTGCACCCTGCACTTCAAGTTCGACGGCGATGCCACCCTCTACGTGAGGGTGTTTGGAGAAGATGGTCGCCGCGCCGGGTGTTGCCCTGAGAACGACGACCGCGGCCGTGGGTCCAGCCCCGACGACAACGAAGATGACATCCCGCGAGCGGCCGGTGGCGGTCGAGGTTCATCGAGCTACAACGCCTCTTCTTCGGGCAGCGGCTCCTCCAGCGGTGGCCGCGATCAGCTTCTGCACCGTCGCGCCTACCTGGAGGGAGGTAGCGGGTCCGCCCGCTGCCGTGCCCCGGTGAAATGCGAGATGGAGTCCTCCTGAGCTCCGGAGGCAGTTCGAGTCTCTCCCACGATCTGGTGTCGGGCGAGTCGCGCCTGTTTTGTTCTTTTTCCCTTTCCCTGCGCAAAAAGACAGTAGTGTAGGGCCCCGCGAGGGCATACTTGGACTATTGTTGTTTAATTATCGTACTGCTTCCGCTATCCTGGTATTGTGCCTTTGTGCCGCGCGCCTGCGCGTAGAAATTACTTATCTCAGGGGGAGGGCCTGTCGTGGCCCTTGCTTCCCTAGGCTGAAGCTCCGTTGATCATTCCATGTCCTGCGAGGGTTAGTCTGGAGAGGTAGTTTCCGGCCTCAGCCGTGGAGGCGATCGACCCAGGCCCTGTGTTTGTGTCGCGGTGCCCGTGGGGCACAGATTGGAGGGGTGCTCCTGTAGTGGACCCGGGTTGGGAAGCCTCGAACGACGAGGGCAGAAAACACTCACGAGGGCGCCCGCGGTGCTCCCTCACGAGACTTGCGCGAGAGAAATTGGGGCAGGAGAGCGAGAAAAGTCGAAGAGCCATAAGTCAAACATAGCAACAGCTTCAATAAAACTTCAAATGAGAACGAACAAGCCAACTTCAGAAAGCAAATGAAAAAGCTGTGTCCGGCACCTAATCTAGTCTTCGACGTCTTCTCACCAGCGCGGAGCTAAGTGCTGCCACTGGGTGTGGGAGGGAGCCCCAGGGCCTGAGGCCGGCGCTCCTGAGACTCCGGGGCGTGTATAGCCCCAACTCATTATTACATGAGAGTGTCACGGGCGGCGAGCTTCACAGGCATTGGCCTTCTTCACAGGCTCCGGGCCTTTCTCGGGGGAAGCAAGCTTCACGGGCATTTGCCCTCTTCACAGGCTCCGGGCCTTTTCCAAAATGCGACAACTTCACAGGCATTCGCCTTCTTCACAGGCTCTGGGCCTTTTCCGAAAAGATAATCTTCACAGGCATTCGCCTTCTTCACAGGCTCTGTGCCTTTTCCAAAAAGATAGTCTTCACAGGCATTCGCCTTCTTCACAGGCTCTAGGCCTTTTCCAAAAAGATAGTCTTCACAGGCGTTCGCCTTCTTCACAGGCTCTGGGCCTTTTCCAAAAAGATAATCTTCACAGGCATTCGCCTTCTTCACAGGCTCTAGGCCTTTTTCAAAAAGATAGTCTTCACAGGCGCAGCCCCCGTGCCCAGCCCCCTCGCACAACACTCCCGAGGTGAGGCGTTGCGATGAGACCAGACATTGAGCTCTGGGCTCCCTGAGGTTGATGCGGCCAAGGGCCACCCTCAGTTGTTTATCACCAGCGCGGAGCATAGCGCTTCCATATGTGTACGGGCATAGCTGCTCCTCGGCAGTGTCGTCAGCCAGCGCGGAGGGGGCGTATACAGCCCCACCCTGACACGTGGCCGGCATGGTAGGGCGTGAGGAGGTGTATCTGGGCACCCATGAGCCAGCACGGGACTCACGGGGCCCTACCTCAAGGCGGGTTGTGCCTGGCACTGGGCCTTAACTTGTGATGTGTTCCTGCAAATTTGGCCAGATGCCGATGCTATACGTCCTCGGGTCCTGGCCCTCGAGCTGGTCTCAGTCGTCGCTTGTTTGCCGGGGCGCGATGCCGGGGCGCGATGCCATGGGCAAAGCCATAGGGTGAGGGCTGGAGAGCCGGTAGGATCCCTGAGTCGCGATGCTCA